>NC_048218.1:109830645-109840756 GCF_002007445.2 Ailuropoda melanoleuca
TAATAATAATTTACATTAGGGTTTGCCGTGTGTATTGTGCATTGTACGGTGTTCGACACACGCTCACTGTCGCGTGTGTACCATCATACAGACGAGTTTCATGGCCCTGAACATCCCCCAGTGCTCCCCCTACTCCTTCCTCCCTCCCTCCTTCTGAGCCCCTGGTCATTTTCCTTGCTCTGTAGTTGGTGACGTCAGACAATGATCCCAGCTAATTTTTGAAAATTAGTGTCAGTGTGGTCTGTCTGTCACCATCCTCATACTCTTAATCCGTGTCTTTACCGTGAAAGTGAATTTCTGGTAGACACCCTCTAGTTGAGTTGGGTCTCGTTTTTTTATGCATCCAGGCAGTCTCTGTCTTTTAAATTATGTATTTAGACCATTGACACGTAGAGTGATTTTGGAGCCATGTGGATTAATGCCTGTGCCGTTTCTGACTTTTCCCGCGTTGCTCTTGTGCTGTTTCTTTTTGTTTTCTTTAGCTCCTTTTCTGCGTTCTGTGTTATAGCTGAGCCACTCATCGGTTTCTGTTCTATCTTCTCTCTTAGCCTCGTGCTCCGTCTACACTTGGGTAGCAGTGCACGTGAGCTGGCGGTGCACCTGTGCAAATACCCCAAGTCCATGTGTGCACCTGCCGTCCCCTGGGTCCACTTCTGCTGCTGTTAAATTCGTTCGTGTTGGGAGAGGTTATGGGTTGACCTCTGTTCTTCTGGAACTCAAATATTGCAGTCCTAACCCCCCGGGCCTCAGAATGTGACCTCATTTATAAGCAGAGTCTTTAGAAAGGTAGTCACATTAAAGGGAGGTCATTCGGACAGGCCCTAATTCTGTGCGGCTGTGTTCTTGGAAAAGGGGCAGCGTGGACATGGACGCGCGGGGAGCGAAGGCAATATGAAGACACAGACGGAAGACGGCCATCTACAAGCCAGGGAGAGAGGCCTGCAGCAGACTCTCCCTCAGAGTCCTCGGAAGGGACCAATCTTGCGAGCGCTTGCTGTGGGACTTCTAGCCTCCAGAAGAGTGAGACAATAGATTGATGTCACTTGAGCCTCCCAGCCTGTGTATTGAGTGACAGCCGCCCCAGGAAGCCGATGCAGAAGAGAAGAGACGTGGTGACCCACCGAAAGAGGGGCAGAGATGGCCAGCGTGAGGCAAGCAAAGGGTGAGTGAGCATGGATGTATGCACAGTGCACACGAGTGAGTGTGTGTGCACGTAGGGGACAGAGCGTGCGCAGTGCTTGTGTGTGAGCGGATGCATGTAAGTGTGAGTGTGTGTGAACACCTGTGTTCTGAGGATCGTCTTATTCCCAAGTGTGGGGTCCGCAGCGGAGACGTTTCGGTGAACTCGTGGACCTCCGACGCCTGTCCCAGCACGCAGAAAGGCGGATTCCTCGTCACCTCTTGTTGCCATGTTAGCGCTGTCGTGAATGGTTATGAACAGGCTCCAGCCACAGGTGCAGGTGAAGCAATGGGAACCTGGCCTTCGCGCTCCATGGAACCCACATGCCCTCGCCATCCTTACTCCTGGGCTACGTCGCTAAAGTGGCTCCTAGAAAGCCGAGAGCGTCTGGCTCTCAGTAATCTGTACATTCCCGGGGGTTGACATTAAGAGCTGCTTGTGAATGAATGGTTGGGGGGAGGGTGAATACAAAAATGGATGAAAGTTAACCAAACTGTTGAAGCTCCAGAAGTCGGTGCCTGTCCTGAGCCTCCCTCCGTAGGACTGCTTCCCACGTTTGGCACGGAGTGAGATTCTTTGGTGCTCTTCTGCCTTCAATCCGGGGAAAGCACACCCGAGCCGCGATCCAGCATCAGGTGGTCCTGCCTCTAGGCGCCCACAGAGCTGGTGAGCAGACCCTGAACTGCAGGAAAATCTCCCGCTTCTGCCGCACAAACAGCCCGGACAGAAACTGGAGGGCCCGCCTCCCTTCTCTGTGTGCGGTGCAGGTGCGGGGCCAGGTGAGAAGTTAATTTCATGCCTCCCCGCCCCCCACACCGCTTGGCCCCTGCAGCAGAGATGAAGGCCCGGGCAAAGCTGGGGTGGATGTGCCGTGCCACGTCACTGCGCCCACAGCCGGTGACCGGTGGAGGTAAGACGATGGCGGCTTAAGGCGGGGATGTGGGTGCAGAGGGAGGGGACGGATTCGGGGATTGAGGTGCGGGTGAAGCTAGGATGATAGCTCGTCTTTCTACGGGCCCCAGTCATGGGGCCTGCTGGGAAAATCCTATTGGGCAGCCGCTGAGGCTCTTCATTCCCGGGCTCCGTTCCTGGAGACACGGAGCTCTGTGTGCGGGCACGATCCTGTGCCTGCAGCACCCCAGGCCCACAGAGTGAGCCGTCGTGGGCACACCTTCGGGGTTCAGGTTCCAAGGGTCAGGCACATCCTGGGCAGCTGAGATGGGCCAGGGGTCAGCACCTGGGGGATCCCCCCTTTCTGTGGTCATGGCGGGATCTTCGCCTGCACGCATGCCCCATGAGCACGTGGTCTCATGCGGCCGTCCAGCCATGCAGCCCGTGGGGCCCGCGCCCGCTCCCGCTCCCGCAGAGAGCTTGGCTGGGGCCACGGACTCTCCTGCACGTGGCGTGTCTCATCCTGGGTTCAGGAACGGGGCTGGGTCAGAGCAGGATTCAATCCCATCCCTTCCAGGAGGGTTCTCCATCCAGGACAAATGTCTGGGGGTACATGGGTGAGGGACCATGTAGGTCAGCTGCCAGCAGCTAAGCACCCCCCGCCCCAAGGAGAGGATGGAGAGCGTGGTGATGACCCACCCGGCGTAGGATCGAAGACTCAGGCCGGACCCAGCGGAAGGTTCCTCCTCTCACTGTCCGGATCCGCAGGCAGTGGGCTATTGGTGCTCACAGCGTGCAGGATTGGAGCCAACCAGAGGCCGGTGTTCACCATGGCCAGTCCACCTCGGTTGGGCTCCTTGCAGGGCAGGGGCCTTGGCTTGTCCACGCCGGCCACTAACCTGCTCCAGGAGGCTGATGGCCTCCACTGATGTCCAGACTCAAATACAGACCTGTTTGTTCATGGACATCATGTTGTCAGACCAGAATATTCCAGCCACATGACCTAGTGCTGACCTTCCAGGCCCAGATCCGCGTGGGCACCAGGACAAAGGGAGGTCACCAGAAGACTGACTACTGGGCCATCAGTATGACAGCCTGTGCCTCCATGATGGGGCCCTGCCAGGGCAGACTTTGCAACGAGATCGGATAACAAAGGTCGCCCACCCTGCCCACACCACCTCTATGCCGTCCCTTGTTCTGAGCTTCAAGGCTGAGCAGGACATGTGCCCCAGACCCTCACACAGCCACACGGCCGCTCTCCTGTTGACCAGATGGCGCGGTCACAGCCGGGGCGAGCAGACCCTGAGCCCCACCCCCTGTGCTGTGCACACATCCCCGCTCTCACTGGCCGGCTGGCTGAGCAATGTCCTTCCCTGTCGTCCTGCAGATCAGTGTCCTCCTCTGTCCCATGGGTCACGTGCTTGTCATCAGGATGACAACACACTTAGAGACATGCCAGGTGCAAGCAAGCGCCGCGAGAAATTTTGCCGCATCTTTCCAAGACGGCTGGGCGTGTCTCTGAGACTGTGGGTGGCGTTCACAGCCGGTTTTGAAGGTGACCTTATGCACTGCCTCCTGGGGGTCTACAGGGCCCTTCTTTGCGGCTGTCGAGTGGGCTACTGACAATGTCTCCTGCTTGCTCGGTGGATTCTTCCCTCCTGAGTCAGCGGGGTGGTGCTGAGTCCTCGCCCTCCCGGAGCATCTTCCCACGGATGACCTCCCCAAGACAGGGCACCTGCAGACCCTCCCCAAGGGTGGGGCCGCGCCCCTGGACTCCGGTTCCCGGGGACTCCCGGACCCCAGGACGGCAGAGGGTGCTTCTCTTGGCATCTCGGGGGTGAGCACTGGGGCTGGCCCTGCAGTTCCCATCCATCTGGGCCACCCCACGGGTAGGACAGTCCCCAGCACCGACACTCTAGCTCCTTGCACGGGGAGAGATGTACGCTTCTGTCCAGTCCTTCATTCATGCACTCAAGAAATCACAGAAATCCTGGGGATAAAACCATGTGATTTCCGGAAAGACACTTGCGTGTCAGCCCCGTCGTCAAGGGGAACATAGTGTCGTGGGAGCCGCGAGGACTACACAGGTTTGTCCCCTCTCTCTCAGTGATCCCGTGGCTGGCCTGGTGTTTGCCATCTTCTCCACCCAGCAGGGACTGTCCCCTCCCCTGTGCACCCCGTGCTCTGGAAAAGGAGGTGCCACGTGCACCACCGTGGGGAGGGGTGTCACGTAAGCCCCGTGCAGCTCGCCCGAGGGGAGACCTGTCCCCTCTCTCCTGCCTCCTCCTCATCCAATCACACACCAGCGGGGACTCAGGGGCTCTCATGTTGTACTTTATATGTAATGCACATAAGGTCCTACGGTATTGACCGTGTTGGCCAGCTGGGGACTGTCCCCTGGCTTCCTCCCTCCTCTGCACAGTGTAGGAGAAGTGCTCCTGCCTGGGATCTTGCCTGGTCCGTCAGGACACTCCGCTCTCTGTGAAGAGGATCAAGGAGGCTTTCCTCTCTTTATACATTGCACACACACGGTTTTTTCTTTTCAATAATTTATTTATCTATAAGCAATTTTTAAAATTTTCAACTATATTTTTACCTTTTTAGATACTCACAAAACAACTATAATAGTCTAGATTCTGTCTCATGGGGTGTGTGTGTGCACAACTCCACGTGCACGGGAGCGTGCGTGTGTCTTCAGAAGAAAACTTTGTATTTTNGTGTTGGCCAGCTGGGGACTGTCCCCTGGCTTCCTCCCTCCTCTGCACAGTGTAGGAGAAATGCTCCTGCCTGGGATCTTGCCTGGTCCGTCAGGACTCTCCGCTCTCTGTGAAGAGGATCAAGGCGGCTTTCCTCTCTTTATACATTGCACACACACGGTTTTTTCTTTTCAATAATTTATTTATCTATAAGCAATTTTTAAAATTTTCAACTATATTTTTACCTTTTTAGATACTCACAAAACAACTATAATAGTCTAGATTCTGTCTCATGGGGTGTGTGTGTGCACACCTCCACGTGCACGGGAGCGTGCATGTGTCTTCAGGAGAAAACTTTGTATTTTGACTGCACAAACTTCATAAATGTTAAACAATAAATAGTTTCTTACCCAAAACAACAAAGGTTAAGAAAAAAATTACAGACCAAGGAAAAATGGGTGTAAAGTCTTCAGTTTTCCCATCTATAAATTTAAGACTAACCTAATGCTATGAATTTAGGACTAAAATTTGAATTTAGGACTAAAATTTGACTTTAGGGCTAAAAAATGAGCTTTGGACTAAAATTTGAATTTGGGACCATACTAACTATTTTATACAATTTGAATGGGATGTTGTTTTAAGTTTTTTTTTCTCTCTTTGTTTTTAAAACTAATCACATTCTTTCATGTAAATATTAANTGTAAAGTCTTCAGTTTTCCTATCTATAAATTTAAGACTAACCTAATGCTATGAATTTAGGACTAAAATTTGAATTTAGGACTAAAATTTGAGTTTAGGGCTAAAAAATGAGCTTTGGACTAAAATTTGAATTTGGGACCATACTAACTATTTTATACAATTTGAATGGGATGTTGTTTTAAGTTTTTTTTTCTCTCTTTGTTTTTAAAACCAATCACATTTTTTCATGTAAATATTACGTTAGTTCTACAGATCCGTAACCCTAGTCCTAGCGCACAGAATCGGTCTTGTTTTGAACGTCTGTATCCATGTCAACAGTAGACGATGTCTTAAGTTGTAGTGGCATTAATTTAAAACCAAATAAAATACTTATAGTACATAGTTCTAAAGTAACAATTTGGGAGGTCTTAAGTCATATTGGCATTAATTTAAATAAAAAAAAACTTATAGTATATAGTTCTAAAGGAATAATAGGGGATGTCTTATGTCAGAGTGGCATTAATTTAAATCCAAATAAAATACTTAGAGTATATAGTTCTAAAGTGTGTGATGGGGAGACTCTGTATTCAAGGGAATATTCACAAAGCTCTGTCTGTATCAGCAGAATTGAGTCTATGGTCTACCGCTAAGAGTGACTGTGGCATCAACGTAGAAATAGCAGCCCCAGCGGAGAGAGAGCAGTGAGATTCACGTGATTCACGGAACTGCACGCAGAGGCTGAGCCGGGCTGTGGCTGTTCAGATCCCAGCTGCCCTGAACCCAGTCCCACCTGCAGGCGACCCCGGATTCGGTGCCCTTCCAGGTGGACCTCCCTCCTTCCTGGGGCCCTGATGAGCCCAGGGACCCCCCGACACTTGCCAGCCTCTGTGGGCTGCGGGCGGAGCTGCAGGAGCCAGCGGGTCACTCAGGAAAGGCGGGCAGTGGGACTCCACGCAGGCCAGCATCTGCCTCATGCGATCGTTTTCCTTCCTTAGCTCCTCGAACTTGCTCTCGCTGGACGCAGCTGCCACCCAGCTTTTAGCCACTCTGTCCTGATGAAAGAGGACAGCCTTGGGATAGTGGCAGGCGTCTCTCTCCAGCTCTTCGCCCAGGTCTCGGCCTATCTTCTTGTACAGGTTGCGAACCTGGCACGAGAAGTTCATCTCCCTATACAGGCCGGCCAGCTGCTTCTTCATTTCCAAGCACCGATCTTCCCCTCGAAACATTTTTCTGTGAAGTTGCAGGATGCGTTGGTTCTGATCCTCTGGAACATTCTGGACTTTGAGCTTCAGCTGCTGAATCTCACGGTCCAGCTTGGAATTTTCCTCCCGCAAGGACGCTTCCTGGGTTTGCAGACTGTGCATTCGTCGTGTCAGCACTGCGATCTCTGCCCTTTCTGCCCACGGTTGTGTGGCTCTGGCTTGCTGTTGGCCATCGGGACTTGGAGGGGACACAGGGAAGCCAGCATCATCAGTGACACCCTCCAGAGGAACTGCAGCCTGACAGGCTGGGTGATGGCCATTTCCTGCTCCCCTCTTCTGCTGGACTCCGCAGGTCCCGGCCCCGGCGTGATGTGCAGCGAGGTCAGGCGAGGGGACGGCCTGCAGCCCGGGTCCTGCCGTGGACGCTGACTGGCTGGCTTGATCCTTTGGGCCTGGCTCCATGTGTGCGTTCGACGGCTCCAGGCTTTCTTCCCCCTCCTTTTCCTGCCTTGTCTGCCTCCATCTAGAAACTTCTTGGTTGAACAGTTCTGATCGTTCTGGAAGAGGAGTGTTTTCACTCCAGTCATTCGTTCTTTCCCTCAAAAGTTGCTCTCTGTCTTTCTCTGTGTCTCTTAGGATGGGTTTTTCATCAGTGACCTGTTGAGGAGGCTGGCTCTTCTGTGCCTTTTCCAGAAAGTCAAGAGTGTCCCAACATAACAACCCGCTCAGGTCTGTGTTCATCGCGGACAAGCACAAGGCTTGTAACGTGGGAGGACAGGCCACCAGCCAGGGCGGCCTGAGGGCGTCATCGGCTTGTGTGGTTGTGCCAATGTCCTCACTGCCAGCTGCACAGCCGTCGTGGCGGGCAGAATGCCTCTGGCCCAGCGCCTTCGCACTTCTTAGAGTGAGTCGTCTCTTTGCGAGGAAAACCAGCAGCCCAGTCCATACCAGCATCACCCAGGGAAACGCAGAGGGGGAACTTGGGCTGTGTGTCCAGCTTCCAGAAATCAGCAGCAGCGCACCCCACAGGTGCTCCAGGACCAGCTGGAAAGCGGATCCGCCGGCCGAAGGCGGGCTCTCCATGGCTGCGTAGGGCTCCATAGCAATGCCTCTGAGTTCCAGTGTCCTGTTGCCACAACTGACCGCTGAGAACCCTGCGGAGAGTTTGACCTCTGAGGTCAACCAGCGCCTGGCAACCAGGGTAGAGCAGTTGGCCGGGGGAGGGGAGGCCAGCCAGGTTCCCGAAAACAGTTGTCCCTGACTTTGCTGTGCAATAGAGAGTTGTCTCAATCACACAAGCACTGGGGGAGGTGGGAAGGGCTGATCCTAGCCTGGAGTTTGGCCACTGCAGGCGCACCTGGCCCCACAGCAAACCTAGGGGCTCAAGGCAGGGCCAGGTCTGTCTGTCTGTGTGTACAGGGGAAGACAGGGCAGAGTGTTAAGGCCTCCTTTCCTGGCGAGGCCCATTCTCCTGATCTGAAGTTTCCCTCTGCTGCAGGGACTCCTGGTCCTTCTGCAAAGGTCCCACATTCTCCCTCCTCCGAGGTGCCCTCTATCCTCTGTGTGGTCGTTGTGGGCTGGCAGGTCCCTGTGGGTCTGAGACCGAGGATGTCCCCAAAGTTATTAACTAAGAGACCATCATTCCAATGCTAACCCCTCAGCAGGAAGCAGCTGGAACTGGCAGGGTCTCACAGTTTCATGGACTCTGTGGAGCCAGCCTGTCCTTGTTCAATCCAAGTGTCCCTGCAACGGGGTGACTCTGCTACAGGGTGACCCTGTGACCCGGGCTGTTTCCCTCGTGGGGCCCTCCAACTACAGCCTGTTCCCCAAGGTGCCCGGTGGAAGGTTCCCAGTCCAGAGAGTCACCTTAGGAAGTGGGTCTGTGGGGAGGGGACAGTTCATCTTTTGGCTCAGTTTGCCACCTTTTATCTCTTTTATCCGCGGGTGGCTTTCCTGGCATCCCTCTGGGAGCGTCAACCTCAGAAACTCCTTATCCATTGCCTGGGACTCTGCCGCTCGAGGCCTCTCCCCAGCCCCTTCTTCTGCGCGGGAAAAGAGAGCAGCCAGCGAGTCCGGTCTGGCATCCTGAGGGGCTCCTGGCTTAGGCTGCAGGGTCCCTGCGGATGGACAGAGTAGACGCTCTGACCAGGCTTGGTGGTGACTGAGGAGGTGGCCCTTGGTGAAGTGACAGTTGCAAACTTTCATTTGTATTTAGACTATTTTTTTAAAGCAATTTTTGATTTGAAGGAAAATTTGAATGGTTCGGATGGAGAGTTCACACCTGCTCCCTAGCCTCCCCCACGAAGGACCCCCTACGACTGACAGCAGACATTAGTGTGGTCTATGCAGTACTTGCGATGAATCAGTATTTGTGTATTATTATCATTAATAATAATTTACATTAGGGTTTGCCGTGTGTATTGTGCATTGTACGGTGTTCGACACACTCTCACTGTCGCGTGTGTACCATCATACAGACGAGTTTCATGGCCCTGAACATCCCCCAGTGCTCCCCCTACTCCTTCCTCCCTCCCTCCTTCTGAGCCCCTGGTCATTTTCCTTGCTCTGTAGTTGGTGACGTCAGACAATGATCCCAGCTAATTTTTGAAAATTAGTGTCAGTGTGGTCTGTCTTTCACCATCCTCATACTCTTTATCCGTGTCTTTACCGTGAAATTGAATTTCTTGTAAATACCCTCTAGTTGAGTTGGGTCTTGTTTTTTTATGCATCCAGGCAGTCTCTGTCTTTTAAAGTATGTATTTAGACCTCTGAGCAGGAGGCAAGGAGGCCGCAGGCTTCATCTGTCCGTGTGGCGCTTGTGACTAGCATCTCTTTGACTGCTGTTATCATCCTTGTTTTGAAAAACCCTTCTGAGGGATTCACGGCGGGTGGTGGAGAGTGGCCAGGCCCAGGTCCGTGAGTCCCCCGCCATCGCCAGCCCAGAGTGGTTCTGTTGAGAGGCCGTCTCCCAGGATGCGGTCCGCAGCACATGTTTTCCTGAAAGCACAGACTATTTCAGTCATTCTGGCCTAATTGAGAAGTGTTTCAATTACTTCCAGGCAATGAGCATGCCCTGAGCAGTCCCTCGGGCCCTCCTGGATCCCAGAAATTAGTTTCCTGCTTCACTTAAAAGCCTAGCAACAGGGAAGACCCCGCACTTCTGCGTAGGCAGAGAATGTCCCTTTAATCCATTTTCCAGTAGCAAAAACAGCCCTTCATGGCCCCAGGACCAGGCAGGCCTCAGCCGCCCGCTACATGCCACCTTGGGGCTGGGGGGATGGCGCAGCCCTGCTGGGGGCCCAGGAGGGATGGCTGTGTGTGCAGATAATGGAGGGGAATTTGTGTTAAGGGTGGACAGGAGGAAGGATGGCGCCCGGGGGCCGAGCAGGGGCTGGGCTGCTCTGAAGGGCGGGCACTGGGTGAAGCAGGACCAGATGCTGCTCTTCAGGTCCTTGAGGTGAGGG
>NC_048218.1:109840856-109850066 GCF_002007445.2 Ailuropoda melanoleuca
GTGTGTGCATGAGAGCACGTGTGCGAGCATGTGAGTGTGTGCATGAGCCTATGAATGAAGAAAGATGAGTTGCAGAAAAGTGAGAACATGACCCAGCTCTGTGGAGACCACTGCTGACTGAGTTGTTCTGTGGTTCTGTCTGCCAGTTCGTCACACTTAGATGGTCACGTGACACCAGTGCCACCGATGTAAAGGTTAGGACTTGGGTCACTCACATCTTCCAGCCCTACATCCTCCTTGCTGCTCCTGAAGTTTGGTAGCAATAGCGTAGTTCGTGTCAGCTACCCGATCTCGACTGCTAACCTTGACTCGGGTGTCCTTTGCCTTCCTCCCCGCCCGTGTCTCTGGACTCTACTCTGCTCCGCGGTCACCTTTGCGGGGTGTCGGTGGGTAACGTGACAATCTTCTCTGTAGCTGAGTTGAGTGCTGCGTGCATTATTTCAAATGGGTTATGACATTTAAAAACCAGGAAGCAAGTTCTTGCAGATCAACACAGTCAAGCAAATTTGAACTTTAAAACCGTCTCTGCTCCTGTGATGGAGAAAACAGGACCAGGAAGAGGGAGAGTAAGAAGAACAAGCCTGAACACAAGACGTGTGTATTTCTGCCGACAAGAAGAGAGCACGATGGGATTTCTAGTGGCTGCTGAGTCCGTGGGTCCCTTGGCTCCAGTCGGGGCTCGGCCTCCCTCTGATCGTGCGCAAGAAGGGGCTGCACCAAGCTCCGGGGGCCTGTGTTGGGGGGGGCACGGCATCGCCTGCTTGCTGGGAGCCACGTTGTCACCAGAAACTGTGGGCCATGGGGACTGGGGGACTGGCTGGCGGCCAGAACCACGAGATCCCCACATAGGCTGGTGGAGGCGGCTGAGGGCAGGTGTTCACAGGAGAGAGAGAGAGAAAAATACCCGCCCTCACCAACTGTGCCCGAAAACCCAAATTCCAAACCATGTGAAAGGACCAACCCTCAGAAATGTGGCAGCAAGTGCTTTAAAATACAGGCCTCGGGGGTGTTTGGTGGCCAGATGGGCTCTCTTTCCTCACACTCCACTGGTTGTGCAAAATCAGGCCATGCTGCAATTTGCGCTGTACATCCTGTTCTTTCCAGTGATGACATTCTAGTATGTGTCAGGGCTGAACTGTGTCCCCCCAGCACCCACATGTGGAGGCCCCAGCCCCCTGGAACTCAGGGTGTAACTGTGACTGGGTTTGGAAATGGGGTCAGTGATTGAGGTAAAATGAGGTCACTAGGGTGGGCTGTCATCCTGCAGGACAGGTGTCCTTGGGGGAGGGGGACATCAGGACACAGAGCCCTACTGAGGATAGCCATGTGAGGACACGGGGAGGAGACAGTCCCAGGAGAGGCCTCGGGAGACCAGCCCTGCCATGCCTGGACCTCGGGCGTCCACCTCCAGGACGTGAAGAGTGAATGTCTTGGATTGAGCACAAGCCCAGTGCTTTGTTACTATGGCCCCCAGCTGACTGTTGCAGTCCGGATGTCTCCCCTGGAGACTTTGCTCATGTTGGAAGCAGAGTGGTGCACTTTCTGTGCTTGCCATGCACGCGTCCCAAGAGCCTGCCCACCCCACCCGCCCCAGGAACTGGGAGAGGGGGCCTGGAATGCGTGGGGACACAGCCAAGGGCAGCTGAGGGCTTTGAGTTCTTGCTTTCTCTTCTTGGCTTTTCTTCTCTTGTTGCAGCACATTTTCAAGTAACTTCCAAGAAAGGTGCAAACCCAGATGCTTCTGGAAGCTTCCATGCGTCTGGCAGTCCCACGGCGGGCCCTCGGCGTGGCTCCTGCCTGGGTGCAGAGCTCTGGCTGGGCCTCCCTGGGAGTCTGGAATTTCTGGCGACCCCTCAGATGACTGCTTGTTCTGGTCCTCTGCTGGTGACCTGCTTGTTTTCTGTGGAAGCTTCTAGAATCTTGCCTTTATCCTTGGCATCCTCCCAGTCTGACAAGAGGCCGACCCGTGGGTCCGGTCCCATCAGTGCCGTCACCTCCTGGTGGCCTCTGGGACTGCAGCTTCTCCATGTTTTTTCAGGGATGGACCAGAAATCCTTCCTGTCCAGCTACGGCCGTCTTGCATCTACGTTCCATCTGGCTTCAGCCTCTTGCACTTTCTGTGCTGGCCCTCAGCCTCGTTTTTACCTGAACAGTTGGTTTTGTTTCTGAAAGGTCGTTCTTGTTCTCCGAGTGTCCCTTTTTCGTGGTATCCGATTTTTGTGTTTGTTCCATCTTCCTGAATAGCTCTGAAAACACAAACTCAAATACTCTGGAAAGAGCCCTTCTATTGCAGAGCCGTCGACTCTTCCGAGGAGGTGGGTGTCGGGGGGTCTCTCTTGGCTTTGCCCTTGTGCTGTGGGGTCTCCCCCGGGGTAGCCTCCTGGGCCCGGAGTGGCCTCTTTTGGGCCCTGATGGCGTGGGCCCAACTCCGAGAAACCCTGGAGCTCCCCACCAGCTCCATTCTTCAGGGGGGAGCCCTCTGGTCCTGCGTTTTGGCGAGTGGCTTGTGCAGGCCCATCCCGCCAGAGTGACCAGGCGACAGGGTGAGGAGACGCCAAGGGGCCTGACCTTGCGCCGGAGCTGGTGCTGGTGCTGGATGTCTCTGCCATCCCACACCGCCTCCCTATTGGTGTTGACCTTGACCTCAGCACACCGACCTTGACCTCAGTGCCCTGACCTTGACCTCAGCACGTTGACTTTAAGCTCAGCACCCTTGGGTGGACCTCTGGGTGCTCCTACCTGTGACTTCCCTCACTCCGTTCCCACATCCACACACACCTGTCCGCCTGCTTCAGGTCGCCCACTTGCCTAGGTGCACCTTTCCTTCCCTTTTTGCTCTGTGTGTGTGTTCTTCTCTGTGCTTCCAGGGGGCCATTCAGCGCAGCCTCCAGGGGAATGAAAGCCAAGGCAAGATCAGCTTTTACTGCTCCAAGTACAGGTGACAAAAAGGCATCTCTTCAGGGCTTTAGTTCACATTTCTTGGCTTAGTTTTCTTCCGGGATGCGCTAGTCCCTTGTATTCTCTTGGGACATGACTCTTTGCGTCCTTGACAAATGGTTCAGTCTTCATGTTTCTCTTGACTTGTATGAACTCTTCACGTATAAAAAGTTGTTCACCCCGTTATAATATTTGCCGCAATGATGTTCACCGTGTGACTTAGGAATATGAAAGAGAGTAAAACCATGACAAAAATAGCATCCTGACCAATCTCTGCCATTTTGGGGCCTTAGCTAAGATCCCCAAGCCATTCACGAATCCCCTTGAATTTAACCCGAACGTCTCCCGCACACCATTTTGAGAGCCCCGCACCGCCCCCTGCTGCCCCAGCAGAGTAGGACAGAAGCCAGGTGGATCCTGGGGCGTCTGGGTTCCCCGGGGAGAATGTCATGTGCTCCCTGGAATTACTTGTGACTCGAAAACTTGATGTTTTTATATTTGGTGGAATCAGGTGGTGCCAATCTGGTTCAGGAAAAAGCCTGGACGGCATTCCATGTGGTTGCATGTGGGATAATTACATAAATCGGCTATTTGTGCTCCAAACTGAGCTTTGAAAGCTGTTCTGACTCCTCCAATTGTTCCCCACAAGCAAACAGAACTATGCCCAGAAACCCGAACCGCCTAAAATGCTCAAGAGGTCATCACATCGTGATGGTCTGCTTTCTGCCCGAAAAGCCCACCCCTGAGTGTCGTCGTCCTGTCCGTTAAGTGGGTTGGCACCACCTCCCTCCCAGACTTACCAGGCAGACCCAACGAGGCGGCCTCCACATCGGTCAGCTGGGGCATCCCTCACGCAGCTGCATAGATCTGTGGCTGCAACCGCATGCATCCATTCCTCACATCCTGGAGGCTGGACGCCCCCGATCCAGGCATGGGCAGGGCCGCCTCCCGAGGCCTCTCCTGGCTGTGCAGATGGCTGTGTCCTCCCCGTGTCCCCACGTGGTCATCCCTCCATGCTTGTCTGCGTCCTGACCTCTTCTTGTGAGGACGCCAGTCGCATTGGAGTAGAGCCCAGCGTAGTGACCTTGTGCTATCACATTCACCTCTTTAAAGACCCCTCTCCGAGTACAGGTCCGTTCTGAGGTCCCCGGGGTCGGGAGGAGACACAATCCAGCCCACCACACCTGTGTAGGTGCCTCCTGGGATTTGGTGTGCAGTGTGTACATCTTACCTGTCCGCAGATATTCGGAAAGTGTCCCTAAAGGAGTGCTGTAAGGGACACAGATGATCCGGGTTCCTCTCCTAAGAGCTAGTGGTCACCAGAGTAAGGGCTGCTGTCGGGCCCGGGAGCCAGGCCTGTAGCATCTGGCAACATGGTCCCCCCTTCCCCATGACTCTTGGCATCAATATTTGCTGATGATAAATCATCATGGCGGCCATGGTGCCCTTTGAAGCAGATTTCCCCAATCTTCCCTAAAGCAGCGGCAGGCTGGTGACCATGGAGGATGATGTCATTGACTCGTGAAATTTCATAACCAGATGGCCTGTGAAGTCCTCAGGATGTAAAGCTCTCCAGCTTGAGGTGAGAGGTGATCCAAAGTGTTGGTCCACACGCTTAGATGGAGCGGGGCCTCCTGCACTCCGAGGTCATCCCTCTGGCTCCCTGAAGCCTCACACATCTGGTCTGTCTGCGTCGTGGAAAACTCTTGCTGCGTTGGCCACAGTAAGCCTCAGAACATGGCCGTGCTCAGGAAGGAATTCTGGCCTCGACTCCTCATCGTCTTGCTGTGTGACCTCAGGGGAGTCCCCTCCAGCACGAGCCTTGGTGTTCCCATCTGGAAAATGGGGATGTTGGCCTCTGAGGGCTTTTGGGTTTCCTGTGTCAGAAGAGAGGCGTTCGCGCCAGGCCATGTGTCTCCCGTCTGTCCCTCCTACCTGCATCCCTCCCCCTCCGCAGCGGGCAGAAGTGGGGTCGGGAGTGATGCTGGGTCTCACGACAGGGAGTTTACATGGGTCCCCTTCCTATCAAGAGCTTGGCAGTTGCCTCAGGGGCCAAAACTTTGAAATCATTGGGGAAACTCCTTTTGAATGAATGACTTGACTTCCTTTCCAATTTTATTTAGGAGGAAGAGAACACTTTTCTTATGCATCTAGAACTTGGTTTTAGAAGGGTCTGTCTCTACTCAACCTGCAAACAGGGGAAATCCTGATTTCTCCTAGAAAAGCAGCACTTTGTACCTCACAGGACGACAGCAGGGTTGTTAGGTCACGTGATTGCTCGGACCCTCCATACTGTTTTCCAGAGTGGCTGCCCCAGTTTGCATTCCCACCAACAGTGCATGAGGGATCCCCTTTCTCCACATTTTTGCCAGCACTAATCTCATGACTTTTTAGATACTAGCCCTTCTGACAGGTGTGAGGTGGCATCTCATTGTGGTTCGGATTTGCATTTCCCTGATGATGAGTGGCGTTGAGCATCTTTTCATGCATCTGTTGGCCATCTGGATGTCTTCTTTGGAATAAGTGTCTTTCCAAGTACTTTGCCCATTTTTAAATGCTTTTTGTTTGTTTTCTATTGAATTATATAATTTCCTTATATATTCTGGATATTATCTTCTTATTAGATGTACAGTTTGCAGATAATCTCTCCCCTTCCACAGGCTGCCTTTCCATTCTGTTCCCTTCACTGTGCAGAAGCTTTTTCATGTGATGTCGTCCCACTTGTTTATTTTTGCTTTCGTTGCCTTTGCTTTTGGTGTCAGATCCAAGAAATCATGGCCAAGAGTGATGACAAGGAGTTTTTCCCGATATGTTCTTCTAGGAGTTTTATGGTTTCAGGCTTCACGTTCAAGTCTTTAATCCATTTTGAATTGATTTTTGCGTGTAATACACCCCCCGTGTTTGTTGTAGCGTCGTTCACAATTGCCAAGATATGGAAACAGCCCGAGTGTCCATCGCCGGATGGATGGATAAGGAGACTGTGATCTATACACTAAATATGATAAAAAATATATGTGATAGAATATATCTATCCATAAAAAGAAGGAAATACAGCCATTTGCAGCAATGTGGATGAACTTGGGGGCCATTACCCTGAGTGTGATAAGCCAGACAGAGAAGGTAAACCCCGTGTGGGGTCACTCATGCAGAATCTAAATAAAACGGTAGAGCTCACAGAAGCAGAGTGCAACTGTGGTTGTCCGGGGCTGCAGGCAGTGAGGGGGAGACGTTGGTCAAAGGAAACCGACCTCTAGTCGCGAGGTAAGCGTGGGGAGTGACCGTGCAGCCTGGTGACCACGGCCAGCAACGTATGCTACACACTGGAAATGGAGGAGAGACTCGATCTGAGACGTTCTCGCCAAAAGGGAAAAAAGGGAACTATGTGAGGTGATGTGTTAATTAACTTGCTTGTGATTATTTCAGTGTGTGTGTCTATCAAATCATTACAGTGCAACACTTTACATAGATCACAGTTTTGTCAATTACACCTCAATAAAGCCGGAAAAAAGAGCAAAGTCAACAGACAATCAAACTTCAAAACTTTCTAGTTATTTTCTTACATCTCACTATTTTCTCGGGGTTGCACCTGTGTGGTGCACGTGCTCTCCAAAGGCACACGATGGGCATTCCTTTATTGCTGTTATTTTTCTGAGAGGTGGTTGGTAAGCTTTTACTAGTGCATGACTGATTATACTCTTACAACAATTAGGTCACTTTCTTGCTTGGGGATTGTCCTTGGCCTTTCCCTGCTAACAGGGGAGACGTTAATCTCAGTGGGTCATCCAGGAATCAGTCTGTATTGGCCTTAACTTCTTGCTCTCCCCTACCATCCCTGACGGTTTTCTTCTCCAGGTATATGTTCATTCCAGTCCCATGAGACTCTGATGGATGATAACTTCCACTCCACTCAAAGGCTAATTGCCAAAGTATAGCTGCTTCTGTCTTAAGTTGGAGATTAAGGAGATGTGTACGGGTGCCATGTGGTGAGGGTTAATTCTATGTCAGCTTGGCTAGGCCATGATGCCCAGGTTTTTTGTCAAACAAATGTTGCTTTGAAGATATTTTTTAGATGTGTTTAACATTTACATTATGCACTCTGGCCCTGAGTAAAACAACTAACCGGCTGCAATGTCGTGGGCCTTGTCCAGTCAGGTGAAGGCGCTCAGAGCACAGCCTGAGGTTTCCTGCATAAGCAGAAGCCCTGCCTGAGGCTCCAGGTCACTGACCCACTCTGCAGACTCTGGTGGCTCCACAATCACACAAGCCAGTTTCTTAAAATCTCTCTCTCACTGCCAATACCCTGTTAGTTCCGCTCCTCTGGAGAACACTGACAGATACATCAAGAAGAGATCACTGAGCTGAAACACAAAGAAAAAGATGAAGGAAGGAAGAGGCAGAACTGCTGGGCAGCGTCAAATGTGTGATGTGTGCGTACCTGGAATACCAAAAATGCAGAATTCCATAGCTGGAGAAATAATCCTTTGAAGAAGGAAAAATGAGTAATTTCTAAGACAAAACTAAGGGAACTCATTGCCACCAGCCATGCCTCACGAGAATGTTAGGAGAGATTCTCCAGGTAGAAAGGAAGTCACATAGAACACCTGCCTCCGCACCGTGATGGGAAGTCTTTTGGACAGGGTGTGGCTGAAGGAGAGACACGGCCTTTATTGGTCTTGCTCTTAGTTGATCTAAGGAGTAATTGTTTTTCAAACCAATAGCAACACAGTCTAGGGTGACTAAGTGAAAAAAAGGATAACAGGGCAAAGGGACAGTTGGGGGACAGGCAGGACCTCTGTGCACGTGGAGCATAGGGCATCGCTCTGAAGGGAAGCTAGGATTAGTTAAAACTGTACAGTGTAATCTCTAAGGCAACACCTAAAATTCTAAAATGAAGTATATATGCTAAGAAAATATAACACCCAGTCATATAAGATGTTCAATCAAAACCACAAAAACCATGAAAAGAAGGGGAAAAAAGAGCAAATAAGTAAATAATATGAATAGAAAACTGCCACAAAGATAGTAGATGTCAATCCAACCATGTCGATAATCACTTTGAGATAATTAAGAGATTCAGAGTGAGCTGCCAGAACCCAGCTGTATATTGTCTACAAGAAACCCATATTAAATGGGTAGATATTTAGGTAGATTTATAGGAAAACATGGAGAAAGAACTGCCATGTTGCTAATCAGAGGCTAATCAAAAGAAAGCTGGAGGAACTGTATTAATTTCAGACAATATTGACTTCAGAACAAGAGAGAGGATCAGGGATGAAGAGCAACATAAGGACAAAGGGGCTGATTCTCCCGGAAGCCACAGTAGCACTAAACACACATGCACCTNCCCATATTAAATGTAGATATTTAGGTAGATTTATAGGAAAACATGGAGAAAGAACTGCCATGTTGCTAATCAGAGGCTCATCAAAAGAAAGCTGGAGGAACTGTATTAATTTCAGACAATATTGACTTCAGAACAAGAGAGAGGATCAGGGATGAAGAGCAACATAAGGACAAAGGGGCTGATTCTCCCGGAAGCCACAGTAGCACTAAACACACATGCACCTAACAATCTTGAAAAGTACATCAAAACACATAAGGCAAATGGATAGAACTGTGTGGAGAGGCATGCACATCTACACCTGCGGTTGGAGACTCGATGCCCTCTGTCAGTAAGTGATGCACTAGGCAGGCCAAGGTGCATTCAGTGCAGATGATCTGCAGAACAGTATTGATCACCTGGGTCTGAATGACACCTATGGAGTTCTCCACCCAACAGCAGGACATGTGGAGCATTCACCGCCACAGGCCACATTCTGGGCCATACAAAGCCCATTTAAAAGAACAGAAATCATACAAAGTATGTGCTCAGACAACAGAGGAATTAAATTGGAAGTGCATAACAGGATGATGGATGGAAAATCCCCAAATATATGGAGAGTAAGGAACACACCTTTAAATGATTCATAAATCAAAGAAGACTCCAGAGAAACTGTAGAATATTTCAAACCAAATGAAAATGAACATTATCAGAATTTGTTGGAAGCAGTGAGAACAGGGCTTACTTTGAACTTTTTCATACAGAAGAGAAGTCTTAAATCAATAATCTGAGCTGCAAGAGCCAAGCTCAAGAACTTACAAAAGAGGAGCAAAATAAATTGAGAGCAAGAGAAGGAAGGAAGTAGAAAAGACAAGAACAGAAATCAGTGAAATTGAAACTACAAAAGCAACAGGGAAGACACCCTCCACATACACACACACACACACACACAC
>NC_048218.1:109851620-109853113 GCF_002007445.2 Ailuropoda melanoleuca
CACACGTGCACACACCCATACCCACTACACCCACATGCATACACCCACACCCTCCACTGCTCCTCACACATGAGCACACAACCTGCACCACTCCACATGGCCCTCCCCACGCACACCCCCCTACATACACACACGTGCACACACAAACCCCTGAACATTCTGCTCTCCTCTGGCCTTCCAAGAGCTGGGGTTCCTCACCGTCCTCTGGCATCTCCCCTTCCCACCTCAGGGAGGTTCTGCTTGGAAGGACCAGGGTATTCTCTGTCCTCCAGGAACTGGAGGGATGGGCCATGTCCTCCAGGCCAGGCCCGGGATGTGCAGAAGAAGCCTCATGAACAAGCCGGCCTCCTCCTCGCGGGTATTCACATGTCACTAGGGGCATTTTCCACATCAACTCCAAACCTCGACTCCTTTCCTGTTAAATCCACTAGGTAGAGACTCTAATCTCACCTCCCTAACCTCTCCTGTCCTGGGTGCTGTGGGTCCACAAAGGCGGGATTTTGGAAACACAGGAGGGATCACAGTGCTTCCCACTGATCTGAGCACCGTCTGGGAAGACGCGTAGTGGGACCGCCATTTCCGTCTGGGCACCCAGTGGGCGCCTTCCCCACGTCCCTTCCATCTCAGAGGCGGGGACATCTAGCTCTGGGGTGTGCCGGGCTGTGCTGTTTTGCTGGCACCCACCCGTCCCGCCCCCCCACCCCCGGCAAGACACAGAGCGACCCAGCCTTCCGTCTGGCGGCTGCTGTGAAGCCATGTCCCTTATTCTCACCTTCGTTTTTCCTTTTTGTTATGAAGTTGTCCAGACGCGTGTTGACCTGAGTATTAGTTGGTTCCTCCTGCCCTCATCACGTAGATTTCTTTGTTAACGTGTTGCTCTCCTCTCCGTGTGGCAAAGTACATCGCCCATGGTGGCGGCCAGCCTGTATTGCTTTGGCGTTCTCCCCCACAAATTAAGGATATTTCTTGTTATCCCAATCCCATTGTCACACCTGAGAAAGTTAACAATGGCTCTTCAGTATTATACCCATTTGAAGATCAAATGTCCCCATTGTCCCCAAGACGTGTCTAACATACGGTGTGCGGAGCAAGGACAGAGTTTCGATTTTGTATTTCTGACATCCTTCTTCATGGCCTTCACTTGTTGGCAGGCTGGTCTGTCCCCGGGGTGCACTGCCCTGACCCTTGTGTTTCCTGTAGACCGGGAGGGTCTCCCAAGGCCCTGGGGTGGCTCTGGCGGGGGGGCAGTTCAGGCAGGAAGGCCGCATGGGGATGCCCAGCCTCCTGGCTGGTGCTGGCATTGAAGCAGCTCTCAGGGCTCGGGAGCTGAGACCTGCGGGTGCACATTTAGAACCCCAGGCACCCCCTGCCTCGGCGTCCCTGGCTGAGCCTTGCCTGGGTCAGGTGCTCATCAGGGGATGTGAAGGGGGATCTTCTCATCGGCCACCTCGGGTTATGGTCTGGCCTCATTCCGAACGGAAGAATTTTTTGTC
>NC_048218.1:109860963-109915860 GCF_002007445.2 Ailuropoda melanoleuca
CACACACATGCATGTGCACACACCCATACCGCACTACACCCACATGCATATACCCACACCCTCCATTGCACATACATGAGCACACAACACGCACCACTGCACATGCGTACCCACAACCACATATACACATGCACACACACTCACGTGACACCCCCACATGCGCACATGTACATACACACATGTGCATACCCATACACACATGCACACATGTGCATATCCACAACCACATACACGCATGCACACCCACACCCACACACATATGCACACACCCACAACCACATACATACCTGTGTGCACACACATGCACAGCCACGTGCACAACCACAAGCACACGTGCACACACCCATACCCACTACACCCACATGCATACACCCACACCCTCCACTGCTCCTCACACATGAGCACACAACCCGCACCACTCCACATGGCCCTCCCCACGCACACCCCCCTACATACACACACGTGCACACACAAACCCCTGAACATTCTGCTCTCCTCTGGCCTTCCAAGAGCTGGGGTTCCTCACCGTCCTCTGGCATCTCCCCTTCCCACCTCAGGGAGGTTCTGCTTGGAAGGACCAGGGTATTCTCTGTCCTCCAGGAACTGGAGGGATGGGCCATGTCCTCCAGGCCAGCCCCGGGATGTGCAGAAGAAGCCTCATGAACAAGCCGGCCTCCTCCTCGCGGGTATTCACATGTCACTAGGGGCATTTTCCACATCAACTCCAAACCTCGACTCCTTTCCTGTTAAATCCACTAGGTAGAGACTCTAATCTCACCTCCCTAACCTCTCCTGTCCTGGGTGCTGTGGGTCCACAAAGGCGGGATTTTGGAAACACAGGAGGGATCACAGTGCTTCCCACTGATCTGAGCACCGTCTGGGAAGACGCGTAGTGGGACCGCCATTTCCGTCTGGGCACCCAGTGGGCGCCTTCCCCACGTCCCTTCCATCTCAGAGGCGGGGACATCTAGCTCTGGGGTGTGCCGGGCTGTGCTGTTTTGCTGGCACCCACCCGTCCCGCCCCCCCACCCCCGGCAAGACACAGAGCGACCCAGCCTTCCGTCTGGCGGCTGCTGTGAAGCCATGTCCCTTATTCTCACCTTCGTTTTTCCTTTTTGTTATGAAGTTGTCCAGACGCGTGTTGACCTGAGTATTAGTTGGTTCCTCCTGCCCTCATCACGTAGATTTCTTTGTTAACGTGTTGCTCTCCTCTCCGTGTGGCAAAGTACATCGCCCATGGTGGCGGCCAGCCTGTATTGCTTTGGCGTTCTCCCCCACAAATTAAGGATATTTCTTGTTATCCCAATCCCATTGTCACACCTGAGAAAGTTAACAATGGCTCTTCAGTATTATACCCATTTGAAGATCAAATGTCCCCATTGTCCCCAAGACGTGTCTAACATACGGTGTGCGGAGCAAGGACAGAGTTTCGATTTTGTATTTCTGACATCCTTCTTCATGGCCTTCACTTGTTGGCAGGCTGGTCTGTCCCCGGGGTGCACTGCCCTGACCCTTGTGTTTCCTGTAGACCGGGAGGGTCTCCCAAGGCCCTGGGGTGGCTCTGGCGGGGGGGCAGTTCAGGCAGGAAGGCCGCATGGGGATGCCCAGCCTCCTGGCTGGTGCTGGCATTGAAGCAGCTCTCAGGGCTCGGGAGCTGAGACCTGCGGGTGCACATTTAGAACCCCAGGCACCCCCTGCCTCGGCGTCCCTGGCTGAGCCTTGCCTGGGTCAGGTGCTCATCAGGGGATGTGAAGGGGGATCTTCTCATCGGCCACCTCGGGTTATGGTCTGGCCTCATTCTGAACGGAAGAATTTTTTGTCCGCTGGGCAGGGGGGGGTGGGTGTTTCATTGTTCCCGCTGAACCGTGGTTTCCAGAGGAAAGAGCGGGTATAACTCTTGTTTCCAACAGAGACAAATTAGGGCCGCTTTTGTTCTCTTTCTCTCTCTCGCTGAGAGTTATTATGGACTCATGGATTTTTGCAGACGGCACGCGTCTGAGTCAACCAGTCATTTTTCTTGCTGATGTCCTGGTCGTCCCTACTTTGCTCAGGGGAAGCCCTGTGAAGCTCACTTCTGCACCCTTACTCCTTATTTGGGGTTTGTCATGTCGGACGCCTTTGGGGAGCAATTCTCAAGACTTTGCGTTTATTCCAATTAGACATGATCTGTTGCTCGAGGCTGTTAAGGTGGCATTTTAGGCCCAGGGCAGGTGCCGTGGCCCATCCCCCACACCATCCAGCTGATGGCACCTGCCAGCTCGGCGAGCGCCTTCACGGCAGTCCCATGTGCACAGAGGATACAGGTCTGCTCACCCAGACGGGGTACCTTGGGGTCCGTGGCACCATTTGCCCTCAGCCTCACAGAGCAGAGATTTCCCCACAGGCTGGAGGGTTTACCTCCTGGTCGGCACGAGGAGCTGCAGTGAGGGGGTCCGGGTGAGTCCTAGCCAAGGGAATCATAAGCCTGTGTGTCACGCCAGAGTCGCCCCCATGTCCCCTGGGAGTGATGGGTTAGGTCTGTGGCCCGGGAGCCCGAGGGACCAGCCGTGGCAGGGCTGCCTGTACTGGGCGTCCGGGGCAGGGCCTGCAAACTGCCGCTGGTGGGCTGCACGGCATCGCTGTGACCCCATGTGAAGGGGCGGCAAAGAAACAGGAGGAACATGATGGACCTGCCGGTGTGGGGGCCGCGATGTGGAGGCGGAGACATGCCCTGTGCACAGGCCCCGAGGCCTCATCCTCAACTTCCAAGGGAGGAGGTGGGGCCCAGGCGGGAGGGGGAGTGGGGGCCACACCTGCCACCCTCTCTGACCCACCTCAGGGCACCAGAGCCCACAGGGAGGCCACTGCACAGGGAGCTCTTTCTGCCGAACCCCCCCCAACCCAAGCACCATGACAAAGGGGGCGCTGTTTCTGCACGTTACACCCTGAACACCTGCACTGAAGTCTGCAAGTGCATGCCGTCACCCAGTGTCCCGCATGCCATCCTCCAGTGTCCATGCGCTCAGCGACCTGGCCAGAAAGCCGTGCAGCGGTCAGCTGCCCCACCACCTGCGGGGACACAGAGGCGCTTCCTGGTGGCGTCTCAGTGTTGTCTGTGGCTTCAGAGCATGCTGGCGTTCTTCTTATTGCAATGGGACTGTCACTCCCTGTGCTCCTGGGTCAGCAGAAGTCCCCTTAATTGGTAATAGTGTGAATGGCGCTCACAAAGACAGTTAGGAGGCTCTTCATTTTGCATGATGTGCCAAAATATGCCCATTAGCTTCGGCAGGCTGTGAGCAGAACGCGCACACGTCAGCCCAGGGGCTGCATTTATCAACACCGGAATCTGTGTGTTCTCACGTGTGGCCTGCATTGGCCTCTACAGACATAGTCATGCAGTTTTCACTCAGTTTTTATTTTGTAATGTCAGTTTAAGATTTTCAAAGTGGAACACAAAATGGTTTCAAGCATAGTTTGGTTGTTTTCTTTTAAGACAAATACACTTTTTTTTTTTTTTTAATAAAAAGGGTGTGCTGTTTTCCAGGATTCCAGTCCCTGTGGAATTTAGCCAGAGCTCTCCAGAGTCTTTGCTATCTGGCTGTGTAATCCGGCCCTTGGTCTGTATCCCCCACACAGGACATGCTGGGCGCTGCTGTCGCCTAGACCTTCGACACCCATCGCTGTTCGTAGGCTCCAGGATGTTTGCAACTGGAGCTAATTCAACAGCTGCTCTAGTGCCTCAGATAAATCGAGAAGTTGGAGCTTGGCTCAGCAGACTTACTGTGTTGGCGCCATTGTAGCGAGCACCTGGCCTGCTCCTCATAGTCACAGGGAGGCCACTTGGGCTCCAGCCATCACATCACCTTCCAGACAGGAACGCATGGCTGACTTCTGCTCACCTCTCAGCGCTTTTCAGGGACGGGGGTTAATTTAGAAAAAGGCAGTAAACCATTTGACTTTTTAATTGTTTTGGGAAAAAATTATATATAAATTTCAAAGCCTTTCTGAAATGCTCTAAAAAGAAATAGAGAAGGGAAAAGCTCTGCACATAAATCTCAGGGAATAGTCTGTCAAATCTTTTATTCATTTTTCCTAAATTGGAGATCTTAAGAATAATTTCTGCTCACAATTTACGAAGTTGGTGAACAAGTCATGCTTAAGGTGATATTTAACTATCTATTTTTTCCCTGTATCAAGGTCATCTTGCCTCTAGAGCATACAGCGTCAGGGGAGAAGGAGAATCAGGGAGCACAGGCTCCGGGCATCAGTAGCCCAGGGTCTCCAGGTGAAGGGCTCCCAACAATCACTAACCTGGGAGGGAAGGTCTGGAAGGTTCTGATTGCCCACCCCCTCCTGGCACACATCCTAAGGCTTTAGTGAAGTCAGGGCTTATGGAGAATGCACAGATCAGAGAAAAGACATGACTACTTTTTTGAGTAAAATCTAGGGAAAAGTAAGAGACCATAAAGATTTTACCCAATGGCTGCCATGTTTACATGGAGTGGCCGAGCCACGGTCACTGTGGGCCAGGGTGCCTCTGTAAGGACGGGAAGCTCGGCTCCCCACGCACAAACGAGGACATACGCTCCATCCACAGGGGACTATCATCAGCCTTCAGAAGGAAGGGAATTGTGGTAACTGCTCCGACGTGAACGGACCTGCAGGACATGCGCTCAGTGAGATGAGCCTGTCGCAAAAGGACTGACCCCACACAGTTCCAATTCTGTGAGGTTCCCTGCTTTCAAACCCGCAGACTCAGAGAGCAGGGCTGAGTGAGGCAAGCAAGCTTGTGGGCTCTACTGGACATGGCCGTGCCCACGGTCAGCTCTACATCTGTTAAGAGGCCGGCCTCATGTGAAGTGTTCTTATCATGATAAAAGTGAAAACTGGAAACGAGAGAAAGAAGAAAGCCCTTCCAGGCCTGATTCTGAGGTTGGGGTGCTCCGTCCATCCTGTCGTCCATGGGGTGCCCCTGGGGGCAGCTTTGGGAGGCTCTGCTCCCTCTGGGGGCTTAAAAAGCTAGAGACTTCCATCCTGCCCCCCTGTGGCCAGGCCCCAGAGACATTGGCCAGGCCCCAGAGACATCGCCCAGCCCAGTTTTGTGAGGTCTCAGCATTGGTGCCGAGGCCCTGAGTTCTATCAGTGTGTGCGGGGGGATGGCGGGCTGCCAAAGTGACACAGGGAACTCTCTCTTAATTACCCAGGCACGTATGCCCTGAGATCAAAGAAAACTGCCAAGGACATACCTAAACTCAAATAATTCTTTGCTTATCTGAGATAAGTGGCAGGTGTCTAAGTTTCGTACCTTTTTAATTACATCTCCACGACAAATTGGCTCTCCTGGTCAGTGCTTTGAGCCTGCAGAGTTCCTTGTAGCTACTTTGCATCTTCCACTTCCGGGGTCGTGCACCTGCTGCAGGGTCACACGCCCCCAGGGTCCTTCCTGTTCCCGTTGACCTTGCGCTGATGAGAAAACACGCTCTGCATCAGCACTGGGAGCTGGCCTACTGCACACGTCCTGGCATCACTCGGACAGCTCTGAGGGCTGCCCCCGGGTTGGGTTCCGGCAGGTGCACACTGCCCCCTTGTATGGAGTAACTCACTTCTCCGTTCTTTGGGATTGCATTGCATCTCCTGTTCTCCATAATTTTTAAATTTTATTTTGAAAATAAAAGATTTAACTTATTTATTTGAAAGAGAGAGAGAGCATGAGTGAGAGAGCACATGAGTGGGGGGAGGGGCAGAGGGAGAAGCAGACTCCCCATGGAGATGGGGGGCTTGATCCCAGGACCCTGAGATCATGACCTGAGCTGAAGGCAGACGCTTCACCGACTGAGCTACCCAGGCGCCCCTCAACGACTTCTTAAAATGCTGTTCACGGGCACACACAGGAAGTGAGCATGACGGTCAGTTTTTATCTCCCTCCCCTCAGCACCACACTGATGCTGAACTGGTCCCCGTGTGGGAGGGGTACTCAGTGACATCCACGCACAAGGAAAGAATCATCAAAGGGGTGAAATCCATTTCAAACATAGTCACAGCAAATGCTGTAATAATGATCCATTTCAAGTCAGAATTTCCTTTTCTGCTCATAATTAATGTTGTTTCTTCAAAGAACAGCCTTGACATTTAAAGGAATAAATATTTCTTCCATTATTTCTCTAATGTATTCATCGAGTTCCTTTAAGCAGTGGAGCGTTTCAATAGCGTTCTCGGTGCTTCTGTCAATTTGCATAATCCCGTTGCTAACGGGATATCGAAAACTCTGCACCAGAAATAAGCAGGCTTCACTCAGTAAATTATTTATAAAATCAACATGAATTTGGGGGCTTTTCTTCAAATGAAAGAATGATTTCAGGGCCTCAAATAAAGTGAGTGGTTTTTCAACTGCACCCAGAGAACCAGTCATTTCCGAATGTGAGAAGGGAACATAAAATGCCAACAAGGTCACTAAAGTCCCTTCGTCGCTTGGAAGAGCATCGCTGCATGACGATGACTTTGATGTCAGTGGGATCACTGCAGATGCCGTCTGAGCAGGATCCCGCGGAACCCGGGAAGCGCGGCCACCACGTCCCTCCACCAGCCATCCATGCATAAACACCTGTTGTTTGCACCTTTATGCAAATTCCCACCAAATTTGTATTGTCTTTTCTTCACCCAAAGCAGGACGATGTTCCCCGTTAACTCCTAACTCAATGAGACCATCTGTCAAAATTCACGGTGATGCCTCGAGTCCTTTTACTCACAACGACTTTTCAAGCAAGGCTTTTTTGGGAGAAAAATATTGCACAAGCAGAGGGGAACTATTTCCTTGTCGCGTTTGCGTCCATGGCTGTGGCGTGCACGGCGAGTCCGAGCCATCTGCGATACTCTCTATGACGGTACATGGGTCGTTGGGCTTTCATCATTGCCGGAACTTTTGTCTCAGTGCCTGAGAATCTGCCTTGAGGTTGGAATTGGAAGACACTCGGGCAGCGGTAGGCGAGGGCGGTCATTTGGGTAGGGAGACAGACGGCGACACACCTCGCAGAAGTCAGTTCAACGTCCACCGTGGACGTTTGGTCTTCATGTGAATTTCTGTTACGCGAATAAAAAACAGAAGTTATTTTAGGACTTTCTTTGGTACTGGTTGAGGAAATCATACATGTCTTGGCTTAACTGCTAGGTACGATGGCTTACGTCCGACTCTTCCCCATTTCCATATGGGATGGGCCATTTTGTCCTGAACACAGAGGTTCAAAGAACTTTTCTTCTGCTTAGTAAGTGTCCACTGTTCAACAAAGTCGTCATGTTATTAGCCCTTGTGTTCTGGTATCTGGGTCTCAAATATGCACACTGAATAGAGGTAATAGGGAGAAGGGCAATAATGTAAAAGACTGTGTGGGATCATCGCACGGCTGCCTGGGACTGGTCCCAGGACTGGGACAGCGTGGACGGTCGGGGTGGGGGCCCATCCGTGGCTGCCCCCTGGAGGATCCAGTGACCTGCTTGCTTCCAGATGTGGGTCCCGGGGTTGGGGGTGCAGCTTAGAATGCGTGGGCTGGTCTGAAGTTGGCTCTTGTCAGAGGTGGTGATGTGTTCATGGCTTGGGGCTTGGGCCATTCCTTCTAGAATAGGAGAAACAAGTGAGTTCAGTTCAGCACCCAGCACTCAGGGTCACGGCCGGACTCTCACCTGTGGAGGTCTGGCTCTCTGTGGGGCTGCCTCTGCGGTCCAGGTCTTCAGTGCTGTGCTTGCAAAATACCTCTAACTGCAGAATTTTTGTCATATGTCGGAAAAATGGAGCATGGGACAATTCAGGTGTCCTGAGAAGGGCAGTATGGGAGGTGGGACACAGCCATGAAATATGGGCCATATCTTGTATCCACCTGGTGTCTGGCTACCCAAAGTTAGGGTTCTCTGGTGTGAGTGGGTCATGACATTTCTGCTCACTGTTGGGAGATAAACTTAAGGTGTAAGGACAAGGCCGGCTGTGCTTCAGATCCTTGGCCTCTCATCAGACGGGATGGACAGCTTGGTGTCCCCAGCTAGAAGGCCGAGGCCACAAAGCCGGACTTGGGGTCTCCTTTCCCTGTCCGCACAGCCCCCTGGGCTGGTGTGGCCACAGCCCGGCCTACCAGGGCTCCTCTGGACAGTCTGTGCCTGGGGAGTGCCGGTGCCCTGTCCGAGGACGCCGTGTGGCAGGTGCACAACACTGTTCCTACAAAAACAATCAGAGTGCGAGAGAGCTGAGCGAAGAGCTTCTCGGCAAATATGCCAAGTAAGAAGCAATTCGCTTCCCCAGGAACACCTGTCAGGGCGTGATGAGGAAAGGCATCCAGTTGGGACTAGAAACAAAAACCACACAAATAACAAGATTAATGAGCGCTGTCCTGACCCCCAGCGCCTCCCGGAACCACGGCGGAGGAGACAGAGCCCGGGGCAGTTTCGCTGACAAGCCGGCAGAATATGACAAGATGTGATGGCTCGCTCCAGATTACTCTGCGTCTTTAATGCAAAGCCATCTCTTCCAACATCTTAAAAGGATTTGGGAATGAATGAAATATTCTAGAAAAGAGCCTAAAGATACAGGGGACACGTGCATGAAGATTATCAAAGCTTTTGAAACAGAATAGATATGATCAGTATCTCGAGTTCTGTAAGATGGTGCCGCCAAGTTAAAATTTACAAGAGAAGGAAGAGACAGAGGCGTAGGCCCGCAGATCAAAGGAAGACCAAGGAAACAGGCCCCGTCTGAGACTCCGAGATGGAGTTTCCAAGGAAGGACTTGTTAACGAATGTTCTCAGAACAAGCGGGTAGCAGCCTCGAGAGGGAGCATATTGGATCCGTACCTTCTATCACCGAAATTAGATGCAGCTAAATTTAGCATAAAGAATTACATGGGGAAAAAAAAGTAAGATTCTGAAAACTAGCAGAAAGCATAAAATTATATTATCATGGAAGGCAATTTCCTCAGCTCTGAAGTAATGGGAGAAATCATGGAGGATAAATTAGATTTTTAACATAAAAACGTTAAATGATACTATCATTAGGAAGATCCGAAGTCAGCTGAAGTGAGAGGGAGGAACGCTGATTGTGGAAGTTTCTGCAGGGTGTAGACAATCATTCTTGTACCCGGGATCACGGAGGACGTGAACACGGAGATGGACAGAAAGCGTCTGGTGCGTAGACACTAGGAGAGCTCCCGGCCACGGCCACGCTCTGGACCAGGGGCCCGTGGAGCCGTCACTGACTTGTTTGCGGCAAACACCACAACCCCGTAGAAAAATGGGGCAGGGATTCGAAGGGACGAAATTGTCCTTTCCCTGTTTATCCTTCTATTTGAATTCTTCGGTCTATAAAAGGGAAATACACACAGTAAACAACCATCTGATAAATCGGTCGACTCCTTTAGGGTTTCTTAACGGACAAATGAAAGCTTCTTTGATTCTTTCAAGCCAGTTCAAGTATTGCGTGGAAGTATAAGGAAGGAAACAGGTGAATGAATGCTCAGCGCTTGCCTGGAAGCTGGTGCATGCACACCCAGACTGTTGTCCGTTCGTACAAACCACCGGAAGCAAAGGGCCGAGTGTCGGCGGCCCAGGGAGCCCTGGGGGCAGGGACGCGTCATCCCGACCCTGGAGGATGCTGTCTGGTGGGCACTGCAAGGCATGAATTAATTTAATTCTTTAGAAGAGGCTTCATCCTCCCCATAAAAACAAGGGAGACACCCTCCTCCTATTCCCTCGAGATTCTACCGTAGAAAACTTGAAATCGTAAGTTCTTTCCCTGCCCTTGGAAATGTACGGAAATCCTACAAGCAAAAGAAGCCTCTTGCCAACGTCACAAACCAGGGGTGTTTTTCTCCAGGACCTGGGGCAACCTTTTTGGGATGTAAACACCCAAGAGAAACCGTGCCCGGTGTCCCAGTGTCGGTGGAAGGCTGACCTCGGTGGGCGCCGTGCAATCTCCGTCCCGTCATGAAAACAGGACGCGTGTGCTTTTGTTCCTTATGAGACCAGCCTCCGGAGCACGGGTTCTCATGTATCTTGAGAACACATGTGCAACGGGGGACGTCTGCAGACCGTCTCAGAGGTGGGTTTTCTTTGTGTCTCCTCGATCCCTAGAGGGCTCCTGGGATGCCCATCACATCCTTGTTACTGATTGTTCAAGAACAAAGCATTTTCCTTTACTGCCTCTTTGAGCAGGTCTCCTGTGTTGGGAGAAGCTTTGGCGTTCCCGAGCCGTAAGCAGGGATGCTGTGTGGAGAGGGTGCCACGAGCCTTCGCCGGTGACAAAACCTTCCTGAGATGAAGGAAGGAAGGAAGCCTACCACCCTTCTGTCGGGCTGTCATGCAAATTAAATACGGTGTGGAGAATCCTGGAGTTCAGACCACCTAGTGCCCCTTTCCCTCTGCCTGGCTGGGAAATGAGGAGGGTCCAGGTGGGCACAGGGCCCAGTCCTGCAGCCATGGTGGGAGAGCCTCCCACCCTCAGCTCACGAGAGCCGTCAGAAGGACCAGACTCTGGACCCGCCCTGGGCCGGCCATGGTCTGCACAGCCCTTGACCTGTCCGTTTTCCATGGGCACGAGCCTCCGTGCCCCGGTGTGACAAAAAGGGTAAACATAAAGAAATGTGAGGAGCAGAGGTATTTGGGGGTTCTTTGAAAAAGAAGCTGAAAGAGTTGCTGATCTTACAGGGAAACTTTGCACTCTGCAGGTTTTCATGCTCATTTTGCTCATTTGGGAATCTTAGGAAGAATTTAGAGCAGAGCCCCAGATTTCTGGGGCTCATGGATTCACAAGTGAACGCCCAGGCGTCACGGAACATGAGCAAAACCGGTGGGCCCTGAGCACCCATGTTTCCTCCTGACCGGTGAGCCGTCGGTGCTCAAGGACTCGACGAGGTCAGAGCAGGTGGTGGGACCCAGAGTGTGACACGTGGAGGTTTGAGTAGGACTGGCGCCACATCCAGGACCAGCTCATTTGTCTGCTCATATTCCTTTCTGCCTTGCTGGGCCCCTGCTCGTTCCCCTGTGTGCAGGGATCAGCCGAGGGGGCCAGGCCCGTGCACCTGCTGGTGTTGAGGAGGGTGGGGAGAAGGGGCCACTGTCCTCGCCAGCCCTCCCTTGTGGGCAATGCCTCTGGGACATGGGGACAAGACCACAGGTGCAGTGGAAGACCGTCAGTCGGTGAACCTGGGGCCTGGTCTCCTAGGCCGTGGGAATGCTGTGACCCAGGCCAGGGATCCTTTCCGACATTGCCCCCATTCTTTTTCTGGCCTGGCTTTGTGAGCGGCATTACATGTCTCAGTCTTTTTCTTTTCTTTCTTATTTTAAAGATTTTATTTTATTTATTTTAGAGAGAGAGAAACCATGAACGGGGGGGAGGGGTAGAGAGAAACCATGAACGGGGTGGGGAGGGGTAGAGGGAGAAGCAGGATCCCCNTTATTATGGACTCATGGATTTTTGCAGACGGCACGCGTCTGAGTCAACCAGTCATTTTTCTTGCTGATGTCCTGGTCGTCCCTACTTTGCTCAGGGGAAGCCCTGTGAAGCTCACTTCTGCACCCTTACTCCTTATTTGGGGTTTGTCATGTCGGACGCCTTTGGGGAGCAATTCTCAAGACTTTGCGTTTATTCCAATTAGACATGATCTGTTGCTCGAGGCTGTTAAGGTGGCATTTTAGGCCCAGGGCAGGTGCCGTGGCCCATCCCCCACACCATCCAGCTGATGGCACCTGCCAGCTCGGCGAGCGCCTTCACGGCAGTCCCATGTGCACAGAGGATACAGGTCTGCTCACCCAGACGGGGTACCTTGGGGTCCGTGGCACCATTTGCCCTCAGCCTCACAGAGCAGAGATTTCCCCACAGGCTGGAGGGTTTACCTCCTGGTCGGCACGAGGAGCTGCAGTGAGGGGGTCCGGGTGAGTCCTAGCCAAGGGAATCATAAGCCTGTGTGTCACGCCAGAGTCGCCCCCATGTCCCCTGGGAGTGATGGGTTAGGTCTGTGGCCCGGGAGCCCGAGGGACCAGCCGTGGCAGGGCTGCCTGTACTGGGCGTCTGGGGCAGGGCCTGCAAACTGCCGCTGGTGGGCTGCACGGCATCGCTGTGACCCCATGTGAAGGGGCGGCAAAGAAACAGGAGGAACATGATGGACCTGCCGGTGTGGGGGCCGCGATGTGGAGGCGGAGACATGCCCTGTGCACAGGCCCCGAGGCCTCATCCTCAACTTCCAAGGGAGGAGGTGGGGCCCAGGCGGGAGGGGGAGTGGGGGCCACACCTGCCACCCTCTCTGACCCACCTCAGGGCACCAGAGCCCACAGGGAGGCCACTGCACAGGGAGCTCTTTCTGCCGAACCCCCCCCAACCCAAGCACCATGACAAAGGGGGCGCTGTTTCTGCACGTTACACCCTGAACACCTGCACTGAAGTCTGCAAGTGCATGCCGTCACCCAGTGTCCCGCATGCCATCCTCCAGTGTCCATGCGCTCAGCGACCTGGCCAGAAAGCCGTGCAGCGGTCAGCTGCCCCACCACCTGCGGGGACACAGAGGCGCTTCCTGGTGGCGTCTCAGTGTTGTCTGTGGCTTCAGAGCATGCTGGCGTTCTTCTTATTGCAATGGGACTGTCACTCCCTGTGCTCCTGGGTCAGCAGAAGTCCCCTTAATTGGTAATAGTGTGAATGGCGCTCACAAAGACAGTTAGGAGGCTCTTCATTTTGCATGATGTGCCAAAATATGCCCATTAGCTTCGGCAGGCTGTGAGCAGAACGCGCACACGTCAGCCCAGGGGCTGCATTTATCAACACCGGAATCTGTGTGTTCTCACGTGTGGCCTGCATTGGCCTCTACAGACATAGTCATGCAGTTTTCACTCAGTTTTTATTTTGTAATGTCAGTTTAAGATTTTCAAAGTGGAACACAAAATGGTTTCAAGCATAGTTTGGTTGTTTTCTTTTAAGACAAATACACTTTTTTTTTTTTTTTAATAAAAAGGGGGTGCTGTTTTCCAGGATTCCAGTCCCTGTGGAATTTAGCCAGAGCNAGGATTCCAGTCCCTGTGGAATTTAGCCAGAGCTCTCCAGAGTCGTTGCTATCTGGCTGTGTAATCCGGCCCTTGGTCTGTATCCCCCACACAGGACATGCTGGGCGCTGCTGTCGCCTAGACCTTCGACACCCATCGCTGTTCGTAGGCTCCAGGATGTTTGCAACTGGAGCTAATTCAACAGCTGCTCTAGTGCCTCAGATAAATCGAGAAGTTGGAGCTTGGCTCAGCAGACTTACTGTGTTGGCGCCATTGTAGCGAGCACCTGGCCTGCTCCTCATAGTCACAGGGAGGCCACTTGGGCTCCAGCCATCACATCACCTTCCAGACAGGAACGCATGGCTGACTTCTGCTCACCTCTCAGCGCTTTTCAGGGACGGGGGTTAATTTAGAAAAAGGCAGTAAACCATTTGACTTTTTAATTGTTTTGGGAAAAAATTATATATAAATTTCAAAGCCTTTCTGAAATGCTCTAAAAAGAAATAGAGAAGGGAAAAGCTCTGCACATAAATCTCAGGGAATAGTCTGTCAAATCTTTTATTCATTTTTCCTAAATTGGAGATCTTAAGAATAATTTCTGCTCACAATTTACGAAGTTGGTGAACAAGTCATGCTTAAGGTGATATTTAACTATCTATTTTTTCCCTGTATCAAGGTCATCTTGCCTCTAGAGCATACAGCGTCAGGGGAGAAGGAGAATCAGGGAGCACAGGCTCCGGGCATCAGTAGCCCAGGGTCTCCAGGTGAAGGGCTCCCAACAATCACTAACCTGGGAGGGAAGGTCTGGAAGGTTCTGATTGCCCACCCCCTCCTGGCACACATCCTAAGGCTTTAGTGAAGTCAGGGCTTATGGAGAATGCACAGATCAGAGAAAAGACATGACTACTTTTTTGAGTAAAATCTNCTGAGTAAAATCTGGGGAAAAGTAAGAGACCATAAAGATTTTACCCAATGGCTGCCATGTTTACATGGAGTGGCCGAGCCACGGTCACTGTGGGCCAGGGTGCCTCTGTAAGGACGGGAAGCTCGGCTCCCCACGCACAAACGAGGACATACGCTCCATCCACAGGGGACTATCATCAGCCTTCAGAAGGAAGGGAATTGTGGTAACTGCTCCGACGTGAACGGACCTGCAGGACATGCGCTCAGTGAGATGAGCCTGTCGCAAAAGGACTGACCCCACACAGTTCCAATTCTGTGAGGTTCCCTGCTTTCAAACCCGCAGACTCAGAGAGCAGGGCTGAGTGAGGCAAGCAAGCTTGTGGGCTCTACTGGACATGGCCGTGCCCACGGTCAGCTCTACATCTGTTAAGAGGCCGGCCTCATGTGAAGTGTTCTTATCATGATAAAAGTGAAAACTGGAAACGAGAGAAAGAAGAAAGCCCTTCCAGGCCTGATTCTGAGGTTGGGGTGCTCCGTCCATCCTGTCGCCCATGGGGTGCCCCTGGGGGCAGCTTTGGGAGGCTCTGCTCCCTCTGGGGGCTTAAAAAGCTAGAGACTTCCATCCTGCCCCCCTGTGGCCAGGCCCCAGAGACATTGGCCAGGCCCCAGAGACATCGCCCAGCCCAGTTTTGTGAGGTCTCAGCATTGGTGCCGAGGCCCTGAGTTCTATCAGTGTGTGCGGGGGGATGGCGGGCTGCCAAAGTGACACAGGGAACTCTCTCTTAATTACCCAGGCACGTATGCCCTGAGATCAAAGAAAACTGCCAAGGACATACCTAAACTCAAATAATTCTTTGCTTATCTGAGATAAGTGGCAGGTGTCTAAGTTTCGTACCTTTTTAATTACATCTCCACGACAAATTGGCTCTCCTGGTCAGTGCTTTGAGCCTGCAGAGTTCCTTGTAGCTACTTTGCATCTTCCACTTCCGGGGTCGTGCACCTGCTGCAGGGTCACACGCCCCCAGGGTCCTTCCTGTTCCCGTTGACCTTGCGCTGATGAGAAAACACGCTCTGCATCAGCACTGGGAGCTGGCCTACTGCACACGTCCTGGCATCACTCGGACAGCTCTGAGGGCTGCCCCCGGGTTGGGTTCCGGCAGGTGCACACTGCCCCCTTGTATGGAGTAACTCACTTCTCCGTTCTTTGGGATTGCATTGCATCTCCTGTTCTCCATAATTTTTAAATTTTATTTTGAAAATAAAAGATTTAACTTATTTATTTGAAAGAGAGAGAGAGCATGAGTGAGAGAGCACATGAGTGGGGGGAGGGGCAGAGGGAGCAGCAGACTCCCCATGGAGATGGGGGGCTTGATCCCAGGACCCTGAGATCATGACCTGAGCTGAAGGCAGACGCTTCACCGACTGAGCTACCCAGGCGCCCCTCAACGACTTCTTAAAATGCTGTTCACGGGCACACACAGGAAGTGAGCATGACGGTCAGTTTTTATCTCCCTCCCCTCAGCACCACACTGATGCTGAACTGGTCCCCGTGTGGGAGGGGTACTCAGTGACATCCACGCACAAGGAAAGAATCATCAAAGGGGTGAAATCCATTTCAAACATAGTCACAGCAAATGCTGTAATAATGATCCATTTCAAGTCAGAATTTCCTTTTCTGCTCATAATTAATGTTGTTTCTTCAAAGAACAGCCTTGACATTTAAAGGAATAAATATTTCTTCCATTATTTCTCTAATGTATTCATCGAGTTCCTTTAAGCAGTGGAGCGTTTCAATAGCGTTCTCGGTGCTTCTGTCAATTTGCATAATCCCGTTGCTAACGGGATATCGAAAACTCTGCACCAGAAATAAGCAGGCTTCACTCAGTAAATTATTTATAAAATCAACATGAATTTGGGGGCTTTTCTTCAAATGAAAGAATGATTTCAGGGCCTCAAATAAAGTGAGTGGTTTTTCAACTGCACCCAGAGAACCAGTCATTTCCGAATGTGAGAAGGGAACATAAAATGCCAACAAGGTCACTAAAGTCCCTTCGTCGCTTGGAAGAGCATCGCTGCATGACGATGACTTTGATGTCAGTGGGATCACTGCAGATGCCGTCTGAGCAGGATCCCTCGGAACCCGGGAAGCGCGGCCACCACGTCCCTCCACCAGCCATCCATGCATAAACACCTGTTGTTTGCACCTTTATGCAAATTCCCACCAAATTTGTATTGTCTTTTCTTCACCCAAAGCAGGACGATGTTCCCCGTTAACTCCTAACTCAATGAGACCATCTGTCAAAATTCACGGTGATGCCTCGAGTCCTTTTACTCACAACGACTTTTCAAGCAAGGCTTTTTTGGGAGAAAAATATTGCACAAGCAGAGGGGAACTATTTCCTTGTCGCGTTTGCGTCCATGGCTGTGGCGTGCACGGCGAGTCCGAGCCATCTGCGATACTCTCTATGACGGTACATGGGGCGTTGGGCTTTCATCATTGCGGGAACTTTTGTCTCAGTGCCTGAGAATCTGCCTTGAGGTTGGAATTGGAAGACACTCGGGCAGCGGTAGGCGAGGGCAGTCATTTGGGTAGGGAGACAGACGGCGACACACCTCGCAGAAGTCAGTTCAACGTCCACCGTGGACGTTTGGTCTTCATGTGAATTTCTGTTACGCGAATAAAAAACAGAAGTTATTTTAGGACTTTCTTTGGTACTGGTTGAGGAAATCATACATGTCTTGGCTTAACTGCTAGGTACGATGGCTTACGTCCGACTCTTCCCCATTTCCATATGGGATGGGCCATTTTGTCCTGAACACAGAGGTTCAAAGAACTTTTCTTCTGCTTAGTAAGTGTCCACTGTTCAACAAAGTCGTCATGTTATTAGCCCTTGTGTTCTGGTATCTGGGTCTCAAATATGCACACTGAATAGAGGTAATAGGGAGAAGGGCAATAATGTAAAAGACTGTGTGGGATCATCGCACGGCTGCCTGGGACTGGTCCCAGGACTGGGACAGCGTGGACGGTCGGGGTGGGGCCCATCCGTGGCTGCCCCCTGGAGGATCCAGTGACCTGCTTGCTTCCAGATGTGGGTCCCGGGGTTGGGGGTGCAGCTTAGAATGCGTGGGCTGGTCTGAAGTTGGCTCTTGTCAGAGGTGGTGATGTGTTCATGGCTTGGGGCTTGGGCCATTCCTTCTAGAATAGGAGAAACAAGTGAGTTCAGTTCAGCACCCAGCACTCAGGGTCACGGCCGGACTCTCACCTGTGGAGGTCTGGCTCTCTGTGGGGCTGCCTCTGCGGTCCAGGTCTTCAGTGCTGTGCTTGCAAAATACCTCTAACTGCAGAATTTTTGTCATATGTCGGAAAAATGGAGCATGGGACAATTCAGGTGTCCTGAGAAGGGCAGTATGGGAGGTGGGACACAGCCATGAAATATGGGCCATATCTTGTATCCACCTGGTGTCTGGCTACCCAAAGTTAGGGTTCTCTGGTGTGAGTGGGTCATGACATTTCTGCTCACTGTTGGGAGATAAACTTAAGGTGTAAGGACAAGGCCGGCTGTGCTTCAGATCCTTGGCCTCTCATCAGACGGGATGGACAGCTTGGTGTCCCCAGCTAGAAGGCCGAGGCCACAAAGCCGGACTTGGGGTCTCCTTTCCCCGTCCGCACAGCCCCCTGGGCTGGTGTGGCCACAGCCCGGCCTACCAGGGCTCCTCTGGACAGTCTGTGCCTGGGGAGTGCCGGTGCCCTGTCCGAGGACGCCGTGTGGCAGGTGCACAACACTGTTCCTACAAAAACAATCAGAGTGCGAGAGAGCTGAGCAAAGAGCTTCTCGGCAAATATGCCAAGTAAGAAGCAATTCGCTTCCCCAGGAACACCTGTCAGGGCGTGATGAGGAAAGGCATCCAGTTGGGACTAGAAACAAAAACCACACAAATAACAAGATTANGCACGAAATAACAAGATTAATGAGCGCTGTCCTGACCCCCAGCGCCTCCCGGAACCACGGCGGAGGAGACAGAGCCCGGGGCAGTTTCGCTGACAAGCCGGCAGAATATGACAAGATGTGATGGCTCGCTCCAGATTACTCTGCGTCTTTAATGCAAAGCCATCTCTTCCAACATCTTAAAAGGATTTGGGAATGAATGAAATATTCTAGAAAAGAGCCTAAAGATACAGGGGACACATGCATGAAGATTATCAAAGCTTTTGAAACAGAATAGATATGATCAGGATCTCGAGTTCTGTAAGATGGTGCCGCCAAGTTAAAATTTACAAGAGAAGGAAGAGACAGAGGCGTAGGCCCGCAGATCAAAGGAAGACCAAGGAAACAGGCCCTGTCTGAGACTCCGAGATGGAGTTTCCAAGGAAGGACTTGTTAACGAATGTTCTCAGAACAAGCGGGTAGCAGCCTCGAGAGGGAGCATATTGGATCCGTACCTTCTATCACCGAAATTAGATGCAGCTAAATTTAGCATAAAGAATTACATGGGGAAAAAAAAGTAAGATTCTGAAAACTAGCAGAAAGCATAAAATTATATTATCATGGAAGGCAATTTCCTCAGCTCTGAAGTAATGGGAGAAATCATGGAGGATAAATTAGATTTTTAACATAAAAACGTTAAATGATACTATCATTAGGAAGATCCGAAGTCAGCTGAAGTGAGAGGGAGGAACGCTGATTGTGGAAGTTTCTGCAGGGTGTAGACAATCATTCTTGTACCCGGGATCACGGAGGACGTGAACACGGAGATGGACAGAAAGCGTCTGGTGCGTAGACACTAGGAGAGCTCCCGGCCACGGCCACGCTCTGGACCAGGGGCCCGTGGAGCCGTCACTGACTTGTTTGCGGCAAACACCACAACCCCGTAGAAAAATGGGGCAGGGATTCGAAGGGACGAAATTGTCCTTTCCCTGTTTATCCTTCTATTTGAATTCTTCGGTCTATAAAAGGGAAATACACACAGTAAACAACAATCTGATAAATCGGTCGACTCCTTTAGGGTTTCTTAACGGACAAATGAAAGCTTCTTTGATTCTTTCAAGCCAGTTCAAGTATTGCGTGGAAGTATAAGGAAGGAAACAGGTGAATGAATGCTCAGCGCTTGCCTGGAAGCTGGTGCATGCACACCCAGACTGTTGTCCGTTCGTACAAACCACCGGAAGCAAAGGGCCGAGTGTCAGCGGCCCAGGGAGCCCTGGGGGCAGGGACACGTCATCCCGACCCTGGAGGATGCTGTCTGGTGGGCACTGCAAGGCATGAATTAATTTAATTCTTTAGAAGAGGCTTCATCCTCCCCATAAAAACAAGGGAGACACCCTCCTCCTATTCCCTCGAGATTCTACCGTAGAAAACTTGAAATCGTAAGTTCTTTCCCTGCCCTTGGAAATGTACGGAAATCTTACAAGCAAAAGAAGCCTCTTGCCAACGTCACAAACCAGGGGTGTTTTTCTCCAGGACCTGGGGCAACCTTTTTGGGATGTAAACACCCAAGAGAAACCGTGCCCGGTGTCCCAGTGTCGGTGGAAGGCTGACCTCGGTGGGCGCCGTGCAATCTCCGTCCCGTCATGAAAACAGGACGCGTGTGCTTTTGTTCCTTATGAGACCAGCCTCCGGAGCACGGGTTCTCATGTATCTTGAGAACACATGTGCAACGGGGGACGTCTGCAGACCGTCTCAGAGGTGGGTTTTCTTTGTGTCTCCTCGATCCCTAGAGGGCTCCTGGGATGCCCATCACATCCTTGTTACTGATTGTTCAAGAACAAAGCATTTTCCTTTACTGCCTCTTTGAGCAGGTCTCCTGTGTTGGGAGAAGCTTTGGCGTTCCCGAGCCGTAAGCAGGGATGCTGTGTGGAGAGGGTGCCACGAGCCTTCGCCGGTGACAAAACCTTCCTGAGATGAAGGAAGGAAGGAAGCCTACCACCCTTCTGTCGGGCTGTCATGCAAATTAAATACGGTGTGGAGAATCCTGGAGTTCAGACCACCTAGTGCCCCTTTCCCTCTGCCTGGCTGGGAAATGAGGAGGGTCCAGGTGGGCACAGGGCCCAGTCCTGCAGCCATGGTGGGAGAGCCTCCCACCCTCAGCTCACGAGAGCCGTCAGAAGGACCAGACTCTGGACCCGCCCTGGGCCGGCCATGGTCTGCACAGCCCTTGACCTGTCCGTTTTCCATGGGCACGAGCCTCCGTGCCCCGGTGTGACAAAAAGGGTAAACATAAAGAAATGTGAGGAGCAGAGGTATTTGGGGGTTCTTTGAAAAAGAAGCTGAAAGAGTTGCTGATCTTACAGGGAAACTTTGCACTCTGCAGGTTTTCATGCTCATTTTGCTCATTTGGGAATCTTAGGAAGAATTTAGAGCAGAGCCCCAGATTTCTGGGGCTCATGGATTCACAAGTGAACGCCCAGGCGTCACGGAACATGAGCAAAACCGGTGGGCCCTGAGCACCCATGTTTCCTCCTGACCGGTGAGCCGTCGGTGCTCAAGGACTCGACGAGGTCAGAGCAGGTGGTGGGACCCAGAGTGTGACACGTGGAGGTTTGAGTAGGACTGGCGCCACATCCAGGACCAGCTCATTTGTCTGCTCATGTTCCTTTCTGCCTTGCTGGGCCCCTGCTCGTTCCCCTGTGTGCAGGGATCAGCCGAGGGGGCCAGGCCCGTGCACCTGCTGGTGTTGAGGAGGGTGGGGAGAAGGGGCCACTGTCCTCGCCAGCCCTCCCTTGTGGGCAATGCCTCTGGGACATGGGGACAAGACCACAGGTGCAGTGGAAGACCGTCAGTCGGTGAACCTGGGGCCTGGTCTCCTAGGCCGTGGGAATGCTGTGACCCAGGCCAGGGATCCTTTCCGACATTGCCCCCATTCTTTTTCTGGCCTGGCTTTGTGAGCGGCATTACATGTCTCAGTCTTTTTCTTTTCTTTCTTATTTTAAAGATTTTATTTTATTTATTTTAGAGAGAGAGAAACCATGAACGGGGGGGAGGGGTAGAGAGAAACCATGAACGGGGTGGGGAGGGGTAGAGGGAGAAGCAGGATCCCCACTGAGCAGGGAGGCCGACATGGGACTCGATCCCAGGATCCTGGGATCATGACCTAAACCGTGTGCTTATGCTCCCGCAGGGCTGCTCGGACCCCTGAGATGCACTGCTGCTCTCACCCGCTTCCCCCTTCCAGGGAGCTAAGCCCCACATAGAAAGCCTTTAAATGTGTTGCTCAGAGAGGAAGGAGGGGGTACGTGAAGGAGGGAAGGAAGGAAGGGAGGGAGGGAGGTAGGAAGGGAGGAAAGAGGGAAGGGAGGGAGGAAGGAAGAAAGGGAGGGAGGAAGGGAGGAAGGAGGGAAGGAGGGAGGGAGGAAGGGCACACTCATCATCAGCCCCGCCCTGCTCCCTGGGCCCCTGAGGCTTACTCTCTCACTTTCCTGGTGTGCATGGGATGCTAGTGAATTCCTGGGGTGAACTTCCAGAAGCTTCGGCCTGAGGTTGGAGCTCCTGGCTGTCCTGTGGCTCCCAACCAGCTGGATGTGGGATCAGGTGGGGGAGGCAGAGCCCATCCGACCTGTGCCCCCGGCTCAGGACAACCAGGAGCCCCCCCACACCCGCGTCAAGTCGCACACTGTTAATCAAATGTGTTCTGTTCTATCTGGGCAGACAGCCCGTCCCCTGACAGCACTGGAGAACACGCCCGTGAGCCGGAGTCACGCACATGGTTCCCCTTTCCCTTGGGTTGCATTTTGACTTCAGGGCCAGGCCTGGACCCCAAAGACAGAGCCAGGCAGCAGCCATGCCCACACGGGAGCCCCCAGAACCCAGGTTCTCTTATGAGAACTGGCCCAGGGTTGTGCTGGGGGTTATATCAGAGCAGGCCGAACTGTGCTCCCAAACGTCACCTAAACACAAAGTGATCCCCGCCGGTCCACGGGCAGAGAGCCCCTGGCTTCTGGGCTCCCCTCGTGGGGCTCCCCTCCAAAGGAGCCGGTACCCCTGCAGGAAGAGGGCGGCTTCGGATAAGGCCAGAGCTGCGGATGGAGTGGGCACCTGCCTGGCGGGTCCACGGGGGCTGTGGTGTCGGGGAGTGCACGGGCTCCCGGGCCTTGGGGAGGTCGGGCTCGGCACCCTGGGAACCCACAGCCTTCAGATGCGCCTGGGCGCATGGGGACCAGCGAGGCTCTGAGCAGTCAGTGCTGGAGAGAGGACACACGGGGCCCTGCACGGGGCGGGGAGGGTGGGTGGTTTTGTTTCAGACCCAGATGGCTCCTCCGAGGGGGGTGAGGGAGCCCTGGAGGCTTGCCAGCAGGGGAGAGACTCCATCCCCTTTTATGTTTTTGGGAACATCTTCTGGGTAGGGTGGTCATGGGGTGCAGGCACGGTGTGCTAAGGGTGGGGAGCGGGCTTGGGTGGATAGGCGAGGGGCTGTCCAGGGGGGCCTGGAGGACATGTGCCCTATTTAAGCGAAGTGGAGAATATCTGTAGGTCAGGCATCTGCAAGAAACCAGGCTGGGAGGGAGAGGGAGTGTCCTGCTGACAACGACCGGCACCTTCTCTTGGGGGTGGGGGTGTTGCCTAAGCTTGACAGACCCACCTCCTCCAGGAAGCCCACCACCCCTGGGACAGAGGGACTAAAGCTGCAGTTCCATGCCTCTGCTCCCCTGCCCATCTCCTGGGGTCTCCCCCAGGAAAGGGCTCCAGGGGGTCGGACCCTCTTCCCCCTCCCACAGCCTCACGGAGCCCCCTGGTTGCAGGAGGGACATGGCACATTTTCGTCAAACTGAATTGAGCCCAGCAGAGATTTAACTGAATCCCCAGGAACCCTGTCTCCAAAAGTCCTCCTGCCTATGGGGTCCTGGAGAGAACTATTTTTAGTGACAATTTTAGTTTTGTTTCCTAAGGTGAACGAATGTGTGAAGGCCAGCTGGGGGTCTATCTGATTGTGATGCTCTTGGAAGCGTTCACTCCAATCCTTGCAACTGGCCCTGCTCCTTCTGCTCTGGCCCCCTGGGGAAAGCCAGTGCCTGGCAGGCAGAAGGCACTGCCCGCTGGGGTGTCCCCGGTCCTGTCCTGGGCCTCCCCTTCCTTTAGATAAACCCTCCCAGGGAGTCCTGGCCCCGGAGGGCCCCCAACACACTCACTCACCCTGCCACGAATCTTACACGCTTTCACAAACTATGGTCCATTGCGTGGTACAGAGATGATCTGTGGACCCTTGCAGACAGAGGTGACGGCATCATCTAATGTTGCTGACTCCAGACCCGGACAAGGACCCTCTCTCCCTGACGGCGCCTCTTTTCCACCTGGCATCCGCTTGGGCCTTCTGTGTCCATCGGGCAAAACCAGCTGTAGCAAGAACCCGATATCAGATCAGATGCTCCCCACCCCACCCCTGGGGATGTCTGATGCCCTGGCCTGCCCTCAGCACGGATCCTGGCAGGTCAGTTCCGCTGGAACCCCCTCACCCCACCGTCCCCCCTCCCACCCCCTGCTCCCCAACTGCCCAGGCTGGGTTCAGAGCCTGTGAGAGCTCCTTTCCCTGTGACAACGACATCTTCGCTGCTTTAACTACCTGGCCCTGGTTTTCTTCGGCAGCTGTGAGCACAGATGTTTCCCCCCCGGAGCAAAGGCCAAGAGGCCTCTTTGCTCAAAGAGGCTTGTGTGTTCAGATAGGGTTCTCTGATTGCAGTGGGGGGGTCCCACGTTTTGGGTCCAACCTGACTTGACCTCCGCGAGTTGGCACAGACCCCACAGGTTAGGGGCACGGTCCCCTGCGAGACGGCCCCCGGCTCTGATGCCAGCTAGCAGTGGGGGCCACACCTCTGCCCGCCGACTATGAATTCAAGGGTCCCACAACCCCTGGCCAGGCTTGATGATTTGCTAAAACAACTCACAGAACTTGGAAGGCACCGTACTTGCGATTGCGGCTTTGTCACGAAGGCCACGGAGGGGCAGTTGGGGTGGGGAGCCCACCCAGAGAGGTCAGGGAGGGTCCCGTGCATGGGAGCCTCTGTTGGAGCCACGTCTGTCCTCACCAAGCCAGAGCTCCCAGCCTCTTCAGTGTGAGCGGCCCGAGAGATCAAAGTGTTGTCCTTCGCGCCCTCGGACCAGGGCCTGGCCTTTCCCGTCAGCAGCGCCATCCGTGGGGGCACCTCATTCCAGTGACAAAGGAATTCCCAGGGCTCCTGGAGCTCGGGGCATCCAAGCCAGGGGCAGAGACCAGGCTTAGCCTTCGCCTACTCTACAGGCTGGAGAGAGAGGTGAGATGTAAGTGAATGTCACGAGCTACTTGATTCTCTCCCCCCCTTCCCTCCCTCCCGCGTGCTTGCTCTGCGGTGCTCTTGGGTGGCCGCTGATTTAATTCAGCATCGTAGGAAACAGTGAGAGTTCCGATGACCTGAATGTAGAAGTCTCTAGAAACGTGAGATGCATGCCAACTGCTCTGCGCCCATATGTGGTGGTGATACTGGTCCTGCCTCAGTGGTACGGGGTGGACCACGTCCCCCAAATCCACGTGGTAAGGCCCCGACCCCAGGATCTCAGATGGGCCTGTATTTAGAGATAGGATTCTTAACAAGAGGTGATTAAAGTAAATGAGGCCACCAGGATGGGCCCTGCTCCACTCGGGCTGGGGTCTTGTAAGAAGATGACATCAGGATGCAGACACGCATGGAGGGATGACCACGTGAGGACACGGGGAGGAGACAGCTGTCTGCACACCCAGGAGAGGCCTAAGGAGGGACCAGCCCTGCCACTCGTCCCTGCCACGCCTGGACCTGGGGCGTCCAGCCTTCGGCTCCGGGGAGAGTAGATGTGTGTTGCCCCCAGCTGTGGGGCTCATTAAGGCCAGCCTAGGAGACAATAGGAAAGCGACACTGAGCTCGGAGCCTGGTCCCAGCACAGAACCCCCAGTCCTTGGAATTTCCTGGGGGACAGGAGGGTGTTCTGTCCTAAGGAGGTGACGCTGCGTTGGCCCCTGGACGGCCTCAGGATGGGGCTTGCTCACCAGAAAGACTGAGGCAGGAAGAGAAGCCTGGAACGTACCCACCTGGGTACCTGCAGGGTTAATAATGGATCCCGCCTCCTTGAGACCTTAAGTACAAGGCTTGCAGAGATTCCAGGCTGGCGCATCCAGCCGCCTACGGGAGGGTGCGGTACACCAACTGCCACTGTGTGCGAGGGGGGTTGTGCCCATACCCGGCGGCACATGGCAAGGCGCTGAGGTCCCTGCTGGCTGGTGAGAACCACCATAAAAGAGCGCAGGCCTGGAGGCCTCTTGGACGGCACTTGGGCAGCGGACACAGGCCGGATCTCCAGCGGGGCAGCTCGGGTCCGAGTGTGGGATGGCTTCTCTCAAGTGGACTTGGTCTCTGAGGCCTGGCCCTGGAGGTGGGGCGCCCCGGGGCTGCGAGTGCAGGAGAGATTCGGTGACTGTCAGCCAGCGGCACAGAGGGGTCCTGCATTCAGAGCGGTCATTCCGTCTGGAGACCCTTGCGGTGACCATCAGATGGCCTTGCCCTGAGCGGGCTCACAGACGTGGTTCCCTGAATCTTGTGCTCAGAGATCGAGTCAGGTCTCCACACGTTTCCACTGATCCCAGCGTCAGGGTCCCCAGGTGCTTAAAATGCTGGAGAAAGGGCCCTTCCTCCCAGGAGCAGAGGGCGAATGTCCCTGCTTCTCGGCTCCCTTTGGTCCCCATCATTGGCGCAGGATGAAGGTGCCAGCCTGGGAGGGGCAGGATGGAGCCGGTAACTGGAAGACCAGTGGGATCCCTAGGACATGCCAGGGAGATCACGGGAGGGAGGGGAAGCCATACGGTCGTCTGTGAGCTTTGCGATCCCTGACTGCCCAGAGAGTGCCCAAGAACTTGAGACCCGGGGGGGCCACGGAGCAGAGCCTTGGAAAATGGCGCACACACAGACACCACGGCGCACGGCCCAGAGCAGGCAGGTGGGTCTTACAACCAGACCCGACCCGATCCCATGGGTTCAGGACATAACCCAGACTGCTCAGCATGCAGGAGAGGGGACAATGTGAGACCATTAACGGGAGTCGGTGTCTCAGTGACAAAGGCAGTGGGGTCGCCGGACTTTGAGGCAGTTGTCGGAGACGCCCTCCAGGGGGTACCAGGCTCCAGAGTCAAGGGGCCTAGAAAGTCTCAGAGAAGCTGCCGGAAACACGAAGGACAGTTTGTAGGGAGCACAGGCTGGGGAAACACAACACCCACGCGGGCATGTCTAGCACCAGCAGAGCCAGAAGAAGGAGCCTCTCGGGCTGGGGATGGACAGACGGAAGGACGGAGAGGGGACAGAGCCTGAGCCTCAGTGACACGCGTCAGGGCTGAAGGGCCCAATGTTTGTGTCAGGACCCCCAGAAGGGGACACAGAAGACGGCTGGGCCAAAAATAGATTTGGCAGGTGGCCTGAACCTACAGGTTTAGGAAGCGAAGCAAAGCGCGGGCTGGATAAACCACAGGAACTCAAGGAAGATGTAAAGAAAGACAGGACTGACAGAGGAGAAGGTTGGGATGGCAGCCCCTGAAGACGACCCCACGCCGACGGACCCCACAGCTGGACCAATCCAAGGCCCAGAGCCGGACAGAAGCGGGGAGCAGTTCTGAAAGGAAAGAACCACGGACCCATGACTCTGCAGGGTTGGAACGTCCTTCAGGGGTGAGAGTGACAGAGACGTCCCCAGTGATGGGATACCAGATCTGTGGCTGGCCGGTGGGCGCTTCCAGAACATTCTGCAGCACTGGCCATGAGTAGGACGAAGAGACGCCAGGGATCAGGGCAAATAGACTAACTGGCTACTCTTCCCTCAAAGTCTGAACATGGGCGGGAGCTGAGAGCGGGAGCTGCCGCTGCTCGACCGCGTCGTTGGTGTTCGCACTTGTCATTTCAGACGACCGCGTGGGGGCAGGGGTTTCGGTGGTGGTAGGGATTTGATATCCACTGGGAGGGCTAAATTGTGCATCCGAGTGGTCTGGGAAAAGTGAGGCGTGTGCTGTGCTCCCCAGAGCGGTCAGCGCACAACCTCTATGAACAATACGCTGACGTGGATTTTTGCAAATGCTCCAATAATCGGCGGGAAAGGGGAAACAGGGAAAGAAGCCGAGGGGGCAGACAGAACACAAGTAACAAGACGGTACATACCCTTGGGGACAGTGCGGGTAAGCGGTTTACGCAGGCCAGCGAAGGCAGCGAAGGTGTGGGAACGGCCAGGGATATGGCCCAACCTCGCGCCGTTTGGAGGACATGTGCTTCCAGAGCGGGGACGCGGCTGGCGGACACGTGGAAGGAGGAACGTCTGTAAACGGATGGAACACGCGGGCACCGATCGGGAGACACGGAGCAGCTGTGTTAGTTTTAGGCAGTGTAGACAGGGTAGACGTCAGGGCAGAGACTGGTACTAGCGACACAGAGACTTTCCATGATGATAAAAGGTCAGCAATCCTGAATGCACATGCGTCCAAACCAGGGGTTACGAGTGTGTGGAACGAAGCTGCAAGGTCATTACAGCGAATACCTCCTCCTGTCATATGTTCCCTGTTCGATACACAGGTACATACGGGGCGAGAGCAGACACAGCCGAACGGACAAATAGATCCGTGATGGTATTCAGAGGCTCCCATGCTCCCGCTGCGGTGGTTTATGGGGCGGGGACACGGAGGGTCAGCAGGAACATGGCCTGGACAGCACAGTCCAGCTGGGAGCCTGGGGTGACCGACTCACATCAGCCAATTCCACCCCTGCCACACACGACTGCTGTGAGTGAGCGGGACGGTCGTGGCGCTCGGCCACACCCTGCGTCTCAGAGACCCTGCCACAGCGGCAGGACGACTGGAATCACACAAGGAAGACGGTCTCTGTATGGCGGGGCTGAGCAGAAATTAGGAACAGACAGAAAAGAGGAAAATCTCCAAATGCTTGGAAAGGAAGCGGCATAGTTTAAAATCATCTGTGATCACAGGCAAATCTTCAAGGGAGCGAGGAACATATTTAAGACTGAACAAAAAGGAAAATACACGGTATCCGTAGGAAGCGGCTAAGGCCGTGCAGGGAGGAAGCCCAGACCATTAAGGGCTCGAGTTAAAGGAGAGAAAGTTGAATCTGTAACCCTGGTGTTCACGGTAGGAAACCGGAAAAAGACGAGCCCGAGTGACTCAGGGAAAGCATGTTCTGAGTCAGTAGTTATGTCATCGGCAAAAATGCAGATTTCTCCTTTACCATGTTTGTACCCTGTCACTTCTGTAAGTTCTTTCAGATGGCAGTGGTCAGGCTGCCCAGGAAAACGCCACATGTATTAGTGATGGGAAATATTCTTGTTGCCTCCAGACCCTCCAATGGGTCACTATAAAGTGAAATGTGAGAAGATCTCTTGAAATGGTTTATTCTTTATTAAGTGACACCTTCTTCCACAACTAGTTCAGTAAAATTTTTAAAAATTAATAATGGATGTTGAATTTAATTGTATTTGTGTATTGCTTATCTTGGATGGAAATGAGGTGTGGATGGGAACAGAGGAGGGTGGTTATATTTCTGGTAATGATTAAAAAAAATTATGATGGGGCACCTGGGTGGCTCGGATGGTTGAATGTCTGCCTTCGGCTCAGGTCATGATCTCAGGGTCCTGGGATGGAGCCCCACATTGGCTTCCCTGCTGAGCGGGGAGCCTGCTTCTCCCTCTCCCTCTATTTTTCTCCCTGCTCCCCCTGCTTGTGCTCTCTCGCTCTCTCTGTCAAATAAATAAATAAAAATCTTCTAAAAAGTTATGATAAACTTTGTATTTGAACTTGAAAAAGTCCACTTGTTGCTAAGAGAACAGACGCAGGGGCTCCCGGTTGGCTCAGTTGGCTAGGTGTCTGCCTTCAGCTCGGGTCATGATCCCAGGGTCCTGGGATCGAGCCCCACATCATCCGGCTCCTTGCTCAGCGGGGAGTCTGTTTCTCCCTCTCCCTCTCCCTCTGTGCTCTCCCCTCCCTTTCTCAAATCAATAAATAAAATCTTTAAAAAAAGAGAGAGAACGTATAGAAAAGTCTCCAAGAAATGTACAATTTCCTTTAGAGAAAACTTGAAACCAAAAGAATAATTTATACAGGGGCGCCTGGGTGGCACAGCGGTTAAGCGTCTGCCTTTGGCTCAGGGCGTGATCCCGGCGTTATGGGATCGAGCCCCACATCAGGCTCCTCCGCTATGAGCCTGCTTCTTCCTCTCCCACTCCCCCTGCTTGTGTTCCCTCTCTCGCTGGCTGTCTCTATCTCTGTCGAATAAATAAATAAAATCTTTAAAAAAAAAGAATAATTTATACAAAAATGTGTAGAGAAAGTAATTGAAAGTCCATTTATAAAAACTATCATAATTGCTTAATCTGCATATTATAATCTGCATATTCTTTTTTTTTTTTTAAGATTTCCAGCGAGAGAGGGAACACAAGCAGGGAGAGTGGGAGAGGAAGAAGCAGGCTCATAGTGGAGGAGCCTGATGTGGGGCTCGATCCCTTACCACCGGGATCACGCCCTGAGCCGAAGGCAGACGCTTAACTGCCGTGCCACCCAGGTGCCCCTATAATCTGCATATTCTTAATATTTCAAAAGGGAGTCAACAATCCCAGCCATCATCTCACGTTATTTCTCTGGTNCCGAAGGCAGACGCTTAACTGCCGTGCCACCCAGGTGCCCCTGTAATCTGCATATTCTTAATATTTCAAAAGGGAGTCAACAATCCCAGCCATCATCTCACGTTATTTCTCTGGTAACTGTTCTTCCAGTGGATACCAGTTAGACAGGTTCTCAATAGAATCAGGAGAGAAGGAACTCATGACATCAGTAGATGGTACAGCTGGTCTGAGCCCAGCTCGGGGCCCGGCCGCAGCATCTGCTCCCTCCATACCCCGTTGTTGGGAATGGGAAGGGCTACGATGAACGCTGCGTGTTCACTGGAGAGTGCTGATTCACGCTGCCCACACACCGTGAGCATCAGGCTGCTGGGTGCTGGCCATGGGGCCTCCACCTCCAGGGCCCGTGGTGGGCCGTTGTCCGCTGGGGCAGCCACAGACTGGGGTTTCTTAAAGCTCTGGAGGCTGGACGTCCCAGACGAGCTGTCAGCTGGTCGGGGTCCCGGTGAGGGCCTCTTTCTGGCGTGTAGACGGCCACCTTCCCACCTCGTCCTCACATGGCAGAGATTGTGATCTCCTCTCCCGCCGGGGGGCCTGTTCTCATGACCTCTTCTAACCACCTCCCACACCATCTCACAGGGGTTAGGGTTAAATGCATGAATTTGGTCNTCCCGCCGGGGGGCCCGTTCTCATGACCTCTTCTAACCACCTCCCACACCATCTCACAGGGGTTAGGGTTAAATGCATGAATTTGGTCCAGAACCCTGAGTGAGCCGGAATCTAGGTGCACGAAGAGCACAGGTGTGGCTGACACCTGTAAGGCGGGTCTGCGTGTCTGGCACCGGCTGAGGCCTGAACACCAGAGGAGCCTGGGTCCTTGCCGTGCACCTGGTGCTTGTGTAGGAATTGGTCTCCGTACGTACCCCCGCTGGGCCTCCTGTCCGCCCACGACGTCCAGCGTGGGCGCTGTATTGTGCTTTGTGGGACGTTTTGGCAAATCCAGACCCAGAGCCAACCTATTTTGAGTCCATGGTTGGACAGGCATAGTTCTCCATTCCTGGGGCTGCCAGAGCCAATGAACACAGATTTGGTGGTGAAATCACCATCCGCAGGCCAGAGATCCAGGTCTCCCAGCATCCTCCTCATAAGGGCACCTGTCTGGCTTGGGGGCTGCCCTAAATGCAGCATGGCCTTGTCTCCAGGTCCTTAAGCTATTACACCTGTTTCCAGATACAGCCCTGCTCTGAGGTTCCAGGTGGACGTGAGTTCGGGGCAACACCTGCCCACAGATACACGGGGTGTCTTTCCCTCTGCCGTTGTCCTTAGGCTCCTCGACCATTTACCTCCACGCCGAATGAGGGGATATGAGGTCGATTCTTGCATTTACGCTCTGGTTTTCGTGTGCACCTCTCTCCTCACTCTGAGTGACCTTTCTGCTCTTTTCCTCATCTGTCTTTCTGTCTCCTAGTCTAGCTCTGCCAGGAGCGCAGCCACGGGCCTTGGGGCAGTGATATTCCTGGGAAGGGGTGAGAAGGGGACCCGGGCTATGGGAGGGCAGGGTTCTTCAAGACCAGCCTGGTGTGGTGAAGCCACGTCGGGGAAGAGTCCGTGTGGCCACGGCCCAGGGAACAGGAAGGCATTGGTGAAGGGGAGGCGGAAGCAGACGGCTGGGTGTGGCTCACGCGTCGGGGCGGTGGGGAGGCTGGCTTTCCTGAGAAGAGTCCTATCCTGGTGGTGCACCATGGATCCAGTGGCCGGCTAGCAGCGGGAGGGGCCGGCGCCTGGGAGCAGTGCTGGCCACTCAGACCTGACTTTCCGAGTCTCACAAGAGCTGATGAGCGTGCAGAGCAAGGGGGTGTCAGTAGCATGAGACATGAGGGCGAGGGACAGCAGGCTGGCAGGGAGCGCAGCCTTGTGGGGCTGGCCAGGGTTTGAGCACGGGGAAGGGGCATGGGGCAGGTCATCGGTGAGAGGGACGCAGCAGGAGAGACACCCACAACAGCAGGGGAGCTGCCCACAGAGGCAGTGCTTACTGCCGGCCATGTTTCTCCACATACCATCCGCGAGGCCCATCCCCTGTCCCTGGTGGGTGGCCCCCAGCTACATCCTCACCCAGCTGAGACCCCTGCAGGCTAAGCTCCGCCTGCTCCCCTCTCCCTATGCACCAATCCCAGCCTTAGAGTCCACTCCAGGCCACCCAGCCTACAGCAGGGCCTGGCGATGATAGCATCTTGGGGGGGGTGATGTCATGAGGACCAGAGCCAGGTGTTGCTGGAACATGATCGCTTCCCCCGCAGGTGGTGGAGCTCCAGGGGAGGGAGGTGGACAGTGAGTGGGGAGCCAAGGAGGGAGGGGACTGGGGGCTGCGCCTCACCTCCCGGGCAGCAAGGAAAACAGCCTCTTGTTCCTGCTTTGTACCGAGGCTTTGCAGCTCTGGGGCGGGACGGGGCCGAGTGTGGAGCGCAGGCCAGAATTAGACCTCACGCAGGCAGTCACAGAGCAGGAGGCCGGCGGGAAGCGGGTGCCGGGTGGCGTGTGGGGACGTTAAAAACCACACGCTTAATTGCTCCAGAAAGTGCTGCGAGCCTTAGATCTATATTTGGATTGGAATGGCTTATTGGCAAAATATTGGGGCAGATGCTGGAGGGAGAGGCTTAATTGGAGGAGTCTGCCTGCTCAGTCTCCAGACTTTCTGAGTTTGATGCAATTTAATTTTTATGAAATATAACATCTTTTAGAAGGTCGAGAGCTACAATACAAGCCATTTGTAGTTGTTAGAACGGTGTTTTTCTTTTCAAAATAATTTAAAGTGATCTGTAATGACTGGAAAAGACGGCGTGGCTTCTGGGAGCCTGGGGAAGGACACACTGCTGCCGATATGTCCACCTCACAATTTAATTTGCCCTTCACGCTAAGCCCCCGAAAATTGAATAATGTTCTTGCTCCTTTCAAAATAAATCAGGCATCACAGAGAGCCAGTGAAGAAAATTGATTCTATCTTGTCTAATGAGGACAAAGCATTGCACTTGAAAGCTACAGGGTTTTTGAGGTGCTTTTGCAAACATCTTCCCAGGATATGCAGTGGCTGTCTCGAGGCTGGCCCCCCTTTGCTTCCTGACTCCAAGCCTGGCAGCAATTGGACAAAGAGGGCCGCCTGACAGACTGAAATCTGGTTTCCTCTGTTGGGCGGAGTGAGAATAGGCAAGGAGAAGCCGTGCAGCTGGGTAGCGATCTTGCAGAAAGTACACGTTTGTTCTGGGCGAAGGGGTCCTGCCCAGCCCTGCAAGCAGCCCGAGAAGCATAGCGTGTAGATCAGAGGTCTTCAGTCATCACAGAGCCCCCTGCCCCGCCCCCTGGATGGCGTGTGGCTGGGCCCAGCTCCACGTGTCTGATTCAGCAGGTCTGGGTGCAGCGTTTCCGGGAAGTTCGCCGATGATGCTGTTGCTGCTGGCCTGGGAACCACATCGGAGATCCACAGCTCTCGATAAACGCGATGACGCTTCCCATTCAAATATAGCAACATGCACGATTAGCTCAGAGTGGTCTGGAACAGGGGACATTCTGGGAGGGAAGAGAGAAGAAAGTCTTTCATCTGCCCTCAAGTCACGATCCTGATGCAGAATGGGGACGGGACCTGCAATGGCATGAGAATGAGCTGCCATCAGGTACGGCCCGCTCTGGCCGTTCAGAAGTTTGTAAAATAATATAAGATGAGGTTTCCAACTTAAAAAAAAATCATGAACACACGTGCTTTTCTTAAGTGTACAGCTTATTGTCTTTTTCAAAGATTTTATTTATTTATTTGAGAGAGAGAGAGAGAGCGCTCGCACACAGGGAGAGGAGCAGAGGAAGAGGGAGAAGCAGATCTGAGTATGGAAACCAATGTGGGGCTCCATTCCACGTCCCCGAGATCATGACCTGAGCCGAGGTCAAGTCAGATGTCCAACCAGCTGAGCCACCCAGACGCCCCCTTACTGACTTTTTTAACCTTTGTACCCCGCGATACCACTCGCGTGAAGAGCAACTGAACATTTTCATCACCTTGTACATCATCTTCCTTCTCCGTCTGTCTCTCCAAAACTGAGGCAGCTGCTGCCTGATTTAAATCACTGTCGATGAGTGTGATGGTTCTTGAACTTCCCCAAACTGAAATTTTATGGCTGACATGACACCCAGCCTGTCTTCCTCACCTTCCAAGATCCAGCCACGCAGTGCAGGTGGAGAAGTGGGTTAGAGTTCCGTCATTTATCACGTGTGTGGACACCTGTGAACACCCCTGCAAACGCATCACAGAGCCACTGCATCTGGGCACGGCCTCCCCGTGCCCCCCTCCACGGCCATGCCCGCCTGACCCATGGAAGCCACCAACCTCTTCCTCACCTGTAGATGTTGTCACTTCACGAATCACTGATCATACACCGTAATTACACATTATATAAATGGAGTAGCACGGCCCGGGCTTGCCTTTCTCCCCATGGCTCAATGCCCTCTGGATCTCTCCCGTTCTTGTGTTTCAACCCCTCACGCTTTCCACGACGGAGTGCTGTTCCACGTTTGTTCCACGGCCACCTGCTGAAGGATGTGATGGTTGTATCAGTTTGCGGTGATCACCAACGAAGCTGATATGTACAGACAAGCCTTGGCGTGGATCAAAGTGTCCATTTCTCTGGAATACGTACAGGACGTGAGATCATGCGGGAGGTCCTGAGACTGTGTCCAGTCCTCTGAGAAGCTACCAGGCTGGTTTTCAGAGTGACTGCTCCATTTGTGTCCCCATCATCAGCACGAGAGACCAGGTTCTCTGTAGCCCTTGCTGGCACCAGGTGTTATTAAAGTTTCAGCGATAGCTACACCAGCAGGTGTGAAGGGGTAGCTCATTGTGGGTTTTGTCGGCACGTCCGCTAAACACTGAAGATACCAAGCATCGTCCTATGTGCTCTCAGCTCTAGGACATCCTCTCGCTCCATTTCAGATGTTTGTTTATTGCTGAGTTTTAGGGACTTTTTACATATTCTAGGTACTTGTCAGATATGCTTAGTTGAAAATATTTTCCTACAAGTTTGTAGCTTGTCTTTTAATCCTTTTGATGGCGGTTTTTGCAGAGCTGAGTCTTAGGATTTTGATTCAGTTCAACCGATCAATTTCTTTCTGTTACGGATCGAATTTCTGGTGTCAACTCTGAGAACTCTACAAGAAACTCTGGATCCCGAAGATTTTCTACTGTTGCCTTCCAAAGGTTCAGAGTCTATAGTCTTACATTTTACACTTAAGCCCACAGTCTATTTTGAGTGAGGCTGAAGTCAAGGCTCCTTGCTTCTCCTTGCCGTGGATGTAGAGGGAATGCTCTGGGAGCGTGTTGGGGTCACAATCCTCCTTCCATGAAATTGCTTCTGTTATCTCTCTTAGAAGCCACGGGGCTGCACCGAGTGGGTCTGTGAGCGGAATTTTCAGTCTGTCCACTGCTGTCTGCTCTACCTGAGGCCCACGGTCCTCGTCCTCAGGGCTGTACCCTAAACCTTACAGCCAGATGGAGTGATTTCTCACACTTCCTTCTTTATCAAAATTGCCCATCTATTGGTCCATCTTGTGCCTTTCTATGTGAATTTTAAAGTCTTCTTCCTCTTCCCCTCCTCCTCTCCATCCTCCTTCTCCTCCTCCTTCTTCTCCTTCTCCCCCTCCTTTCTTCCTCCTCCCCCTCCTCCTTCCCCTCCTTCTCCTTCTCCTTCTTCTTCAAGTGAGAGAGTACACGCAAGAGGGGCAGAGGGAGAGAGAATCCCAAGCAGACTCCTCACTGAGCACAGAGCCTGACTCGGGGCTCCGTCTCACGACCCTGAGATCATGACCTGAACCGAAACTAAGAGTCGGCTGCTTAACTGACCCAGGCACCCAGGGGTCCCTCTATGTAAATTTTAGAATAATCTTGTCCAAACCTGTGAAAGGTCTTCCTGGGATTTGGGTGGAATAACAGCAAATCTATATCTCAGTTTGGGAGGCAATAACCTCTTTCTACGCTGGGTTTTCCAACACAAACCCCTGTGTTCCGCCAGCAGAGAGGACACCACGCATCTCCCCTCTGGCCTGGCGTCCTATGACCTTATTGGATGCAGTCCTTGGTTCTAGGAATTCTTCTTATAGATTCCTTGGGTTTTCACGCAGTCATGTCATCTGCAGATAGGGACGCCCTCATCCCTCCGTTCGATGTCTGTGCTGTTTCCTTCCTCTCTCACCTTATAGCCCCAGAGCATCCGCATCTCGTGGAGAGTGAGTGGTGGGGACTCATGTCCTCGGCTTGGTTTCCACCTCAGGGAAAGTGCTCTCGAGTCCCCTGTGAACCTCAACACGCATTTTTGTACATTCTGATTATCAAGTTGACAGAGTTTCTCTCTATTCCTAGTTTTGGGAGGTTCTTTCTTTCTTTCTTTCTTTCTTTCTTTCTTTCTTTCTTTCTTTCTTTCTTTCTTTCTTTCTTATTTTATTTGTTTATTTGAGAGAGAGAGAGAGACGGCCAGCGAGAGAGGGAACACAAGCAGGGGGAGTGGGAGAGGAAGAAGCAGGCTCCCAGCGGAGCAGGAAGCCTGATGTGGGGCTCGATCCCATCACGCCGGGATCATGCCCTGAGCCGAAGGCAGACGCTTAATGACTGAGCCACCCAGGCGCCCCATGGGAGGTTTTATCTTGAGTTTTTTTTTTTTTAGTTGTTTTGACTTTTCAGTTTTTTGAAGGTTTTTTTGAGTTTTGAATATTGTCAAATGCCTTTTTCTGCATCAATTGATACGATCTTGTGATGTTTTTTCATTAGTTTATTGATACGGTGGCTACATTGATTGATCTTTTGAATATCGAACCACCTTTGGAAACCCAGGTTGAACCCCACTTGGTCATGATGTGTACCTTTAAAAACAGAAAAAAATAGTTACTGGTCTTGGTGAATTGTCTGCTTCTGTTTTGTCACCAGTTTTTGCATCTACCCACACGAGGGAAGCTGGTTTATGCCTTGTAGTCTGACTGCTATCAGGGTGATTCTGGCTGGACGGATGACCTGGGGAGAGCTCTCTCTACTCACTTCAAAACCACATCAACTGTCACGTCCTCAGGGGAGCCTGATCAGCAGACCCCGTGTAGACATCTCTGCAGCAGTTCCCGGAAGGACGCCCCCCGCCTTTAGACATGGAGCTCCCCCAGGACGGCACCAGTCCCCAGGCATTGAGGCAAGCAGACAAGCTTTTGTAGCAAAAAGTGGAGCAAATACACACCTGATTACTAAGTGGAATGCAGCTGGGCCTGAACTAGAACCCGAATATTATCCTAGGCTCTGTGTCTTGTCTAGGCAAGGCAGAGAGGCCGTGCTGGGGGCCAGGGCTTGGTGGTCAGGTCACCCTGAGCAGGTACAAGTGAAGGGGACACTCTTAGCCAAGGAGGGCCCAGATGGAGAAGAGGGGGGGCCCGATGCTCACCTGCGGAGGCAGAGCTGGCCTTGTTTGTTGTCAGGGGTTCCCGGAAGCGGGGCTGTTATAGGTGTGGGGGACCCTCTCGGCTGCTGTGGCTCGGGCCGGCCCTGGATGGGCCTGTGCATGAAGATGCTGGCCAGTCTCAGGCTGCGGGCCTTCTCGGTTCTTCTGGGAAACTTGACAGGAATACAGAGGGTATTTGGGGCCTGCTCTAGGGAAAACACCCCTGTCCGTTGTAGCCTCCGGAGAACGTTTCATGAGCAGACTTGTTCAGGGCCACGTTGTGTGCCCTGAGTGGTTTTCCCTTTGTTGTGGGAATAATTTTAATTCTGCACAAAGTCCCGCCTCATTCAGGTGGGCTTCATTATTCCTGCATTTGGCGGCTGAGGGAGAGGAGCACGGAGGGTCAGACCCAGTTGGGGCGTAGATGCAAGAACGTTGGAACCGGCTGCAAACAGAAGTGTCCTCTGGGTTGCAACCAAGAGGTTCAGGCAGACACAGCTCTGGAGTTCCCAGAACACTGGCTCAAAGGGGCAATTCCTGAAGTCCAGGCGATTCTATGGGACTCCCGGGTGCAGCCCGGGCCCGAGAGCCCGCGGAGCCACGCGGTGCAAAAGTTAGGTGGGGGGGGGTCATCCCTGAGGCCCCCGACACTGCACTTCCTTGGTCCCTGCAGCATGTGGGACACAGCCCGGCGCCCCAGCTAGGGCAAGGGTGGGGTGATCACAGTGGAGGCCTTTACTGTGACTGCATGTGTCGTCCCCCCAAGGGGCCTGGAGGGTGGTCCACACAGTTCTTGCTCTCAGGAACCTGGACACTGCTCCAGCCTGGGAACAACCTCATAAAAGATGAGAAAGGTGGGGGCGGCAGGGTGGCTCAGTCGGTTAAGCGTCCGACTCTTGATTTCAGCTCAGGTCATGATGTCAGGGTCGTGAGTTCAAGCCCTGTGTGGGGCTCTGCGCTCAGCAGGGAGTCTGCTTGGGATTCTCTCTCTCCTTCTGTTCCTCCCCACCCTGTGCTCGCGTGCTCTCTCTCTCTCAAATAAATAAATAAATCTTTAAAAAATGGTGAATTTTATGGTACGTGACTTGTATCTCAAAAAAGTAAACACAAAGTAAAATTAAAAGGTAAACAGCCAGAAATTCTTTGCGATAAACAAAAAGTTCATATCCTTAATATACATAAAGGGCTGTTGAATTCCATTTGTTTAAACAGCGCTAGAAATGTCAGCAAAGAACACGAAAAGACAGCCTTGTGTAAAATGAAACAAATTTAAAAGGCAGGACATAGATGGAGAGACTTCTGTTTCACCAGTAAATGAAAAGGAGATACACATCACTGATTTGTTCTCATAGTTCTCTGTGTGTGTTTTTTTCACTTCTTGTGCAGTGTGTTTGGTTTTCTATCTTAGAATAAGGAAAATTAGTCTTTTAAGATGCGTGGTGCCATTAACTCTGGCCTTGGGGGCAGTTCAGGGAGCTGGAGCAGCCGTGGATGGAGGGGCGTGTGTCTGCCCATTTCTGGACGACACCTGCCTGCCAGGTGCTTTATACAGGTAACCCCACAGCAGTATAGTCACCCTCATGCACGGGGTTGGGGGGGAAGCTGAGGCCCCATGCACATGGATGTGAGTCATCCTGGCCACGCAGCCAAGTCTGTCTGGGAAAGCGGATCGCCAGGGCTCCCCTTCTTACACTGTGTCCGTCCCTGTTCTCCTAGACATGGAGACTCCTGTCATCGATGATCCCTGAATCGACTGTCGCAGGGGCACCTGGGCCAAGGGGAGGGGCTGGTGCCCAGGCAGGTGCAGGACGGTGTCAGGTAGAGAGAACCTGGGCTCCACAGTGGTGGAGACCGCACAGCCCCTCATGGGAGCGAAGGCAAGGATGGGACAGGCACCATGTCATGGGGAGGCAGTGGCTGTGGGGCCGGGAGACCCCAGGAGAGCCCCGGGGATGAGCCCCCCTCAGAACCCGGGAAGGCTGAACAACAGAGAAGTGACAGCTGGAGCACCAAACTCCGGGTGGGAACAGGGACAAAGTTGCAGCAAAAATTTGAGACCTGTTAAGGTGCAGCGGGGTGGCGGGGGCCTCTAGGGAATGAGGGCGCACGAGAGGGGTATAGCTTCTGGAGTGTCCTGCTCCTGACGCTGGCTGGGCCCATGTGTGTGTGCACGTGTGTGTGTGTGTGTATTTGTGCTTGGGTGTGCATGCATACACATGCATACCTCGTGCGTATGTGTGCCTGTGTGTGTGCCTGTGTGAACATGTGTGCCTATGCACGTGTGAGTCTGTGCCCGCATGCACGTGTGAGTCTGTGCACACATGCACATGTGAGTCTATGAATGCACATGGGAGTCTGCGCAAGTGTATGTGTGAATCAGTGCATGCACACACATGTGAGTCTGTGCACGCGTGGCTGTGTGTGTACATGTGTGTACATGTGTGCCTGTGTATAGTCGCATGTGCTTGAGAATGTGTGTATCCATGTGCACGTGTGTGTGCCTGTCAGAGAGGCACCTGGGCTGAGGGAAGGGCCTGCACTGGGTGTGCGCACACCTGTGTGTGCTGAGTGTCTGCCCATGTGCCTACGCAGGTGTGTTCACATGTACCAGTCAGAATGTGCATGTGTGCTTTGCGTGTGTTGATGCTGGCTGTCGCTGGGAACATGGGTCTCTACCTGACGGCATAGCTGGGGCCAGGCTGCTTCCCTGAGCCTCACCTCCCAACCCCAAAGTGGAGCCAACAGTCCCCCACCCCGAAGTGATGGAGTGTGGGTCTCTGGGGCAGGGGCCCCCTGCCAAGTGCGGTTCCCGCGTGAAGGATCCCTGCACGAGGCCAGGGGGTGGAGCGGCCCTTTCCTGGCTCTCCGAGATCTGGCCCAGAGAAAGGTCGCCTAGCACCTTGGGCAGGGCTGAGACAGCTGAGCACAGCGGGAGTGTCGCTCCCGGCCCTCCGCACCGGGCAAGTTCTCCCTCCGTGCTTGCTTCTTCCAGTTCCCTAAATCAGGAAGGGGCTGGTGCAGGATCAGGCTCTGATGGCTGCTGTAGGGCCTTGGGCAAACCCCCTGCAGCTCAGCGTCCTCGCCTGTCCTCGCTTGGGGATCCTGGGGAGGACGGCCCAAGGTGGGACCCGGAATCCGGCCACTGTTCCATGGCCACTGTAGGAAGTGTGACAGTGGACTCAGGGAGCTGTATCTGCCTTACAGCGCAGGCTTCCACGTGCCCGAGTTTGCCCTGTATGCACATGTCTGACCTTTACTTTTCCCCACTTAACATGAGTTCACGAGAGCCCGTCGTGCCATTAATAATTTGATGTCTGTAGATGCACTGAGAGCTTTCTGTACGAAGGTCTGACCTAGAAACGGGGGAGGCCTGTGCGTCCGTCTCCTCCCGCGCCTCCTCCGGAGTCCTCAAGGTGAGGAAGCGCATTTGGGCAACACGGACATTCTTGCTCTCACTCCCGCCCCGCTGTGCTGGGTGCAGTGGGGTCAGCTGGGTCTTCTGTGCCCTGGTGGCCATGCTGTGCACCGGTCAGCGGACGGAGCACATAACCCCCTCGACACCGCGATGCTTCTATCATTAATTACGCAGTTATATACAGAACGCACCCTGTCTGTCAGGTAAGATGCTTCATTTCTATGCCCGTGCAGGCAACAGGAAATGCATAGTTTAAGGATGAAAAATATTTTCCCAACTGTCCAGAGTTCAGTCCTTTTATTTCGGTTGAGGAAGCAGAGAAGCACAGGGTTCTTAAGCAGAAAGACATATATACCAGCAGCTCTGGGAAATTGGTTAAAAAAACGCTATCTCTGGCCCCAGCCCAGACCTACTAAACCAGAAAGTGGGCTGGCGGAGGGCGGCCCTCCGGGGCACCGGTGCAGGCGCGAGTTTCCCAGCCACTGGCTTATGGCACGAATTGGGGATGAAAGTCCCGCTTACATAATTCAGCAGCGCGCTCAAACATGCACACACACACACACACACACACACACACACGTAGTCGAAGGCTCTCTGCCTGACCTCAGATAAAAGCAGTGAGCAGNCACACACACACACACACACACACACACACACACACACACACACGTAGTCGAAGGCTCTCTGCCTGACCTCAGATAAAAGCAGTGAGCAGGTTGTCTGTGAATGAGGGACAGCTTGAACTTTGGTGCCCCTTGGTCCCCCCACCCCCGCTGATCTTGTAAAATAGCTTGGTTTTGTTTGTTTCTCATGTGTGTGCACACCCCTAAATAATATATGGTCCCAATGGACTTGTTTTCAAGTTTTGTGAAAATGGTGTCATCGTTCTTCTGATCCACTGATGCTGTGGCATAAAACTGTAATGATTTTATTTTATTTTTTTTAAAGATTTTTTATTTATGAGAGAGAGAGAGACAGAGACAGAGAGAGCACAAGCCGGGGAGGGGCTAGAGGGAGAGGGAGAAGCAGACTCCCCGCTGAGCAGGCAGCCTGAGCCAGGACTCAGTCCCAGGACGCTGGGATCATGACTTGAGCAGAAGGCAGACGCTTAACCACCCAGAGCTGCCCAGGCGCCTGTGATTTTCTTGTTGCTGCTTCGTAGTACGCTGCTGTGTCCTGAGCTGTCTTTCCTGGGACTGGGCACTGGGGTCGTTTCCAGGGTCCTCTTACGGCACATTTGCACTTGGCTTTCGGTGTGCACGTGCAAGACCCTGTAGGCTTTCGAACCCCAGAGAGCGAGTTCCGGGTGACGGGGCACATGGGTATATACATTGACAAGACGACATCAGATCGTTTCCTTGAAAGGCTTGGATCGATGGACCCTCGTGCTTGGCTGCTTCCGTGCCTCAGTGCCCAGGTATTGGCCCACCTGTGGAGGTGGGAATGGTTTTCGCCCGTGGCCTCCATGAGCCTTTTCCTTGTGACTAAGGACTGGGAGCATCTTTTCCTTTATGTTTATTTGCCAATTGCAGTTCCTTGCCCCTTGAATATTTTCCCGTCTGCTCCCCATTTTCAGGGTATGGGTTGTTTGTCTTTTTGGCTGAGGAGAGTTCTGTGGGTAAGCTGGGGAGAACTCACTCTGAGCTGGGTAGGGGGTGCACGCCTTTTCCCAGCTCGTGGCTTGATGGGCAGAAATTTTCTATTGTAAGGTCATGAAATTTACTCAGCGAGCGTCTTGCTTTCGGGTTCTTGTTGAAACAATCCTTTCCTGCCCCAATGTTCTTTATTTTTTTTAAAGATTTTATTTATTTATTTAAGAGATAGAGAGTGTGTGAGAGAGAGAGCGAGTGAGCACAAGCCGGGGTGGGGGGCAGAGGGAGAAGCAGGCTCCCCCACTGAGCAGGGAGCTGAAGCGGGGCTCGATCCCAGGACCCCAGGATTATGACCTGAGCTAAAGGCAGGCGCTTAACTGACTGAGCCACCCAGGCATCCTCCCCGATGTTCTTTAAAAAGGGCTAAAACATTGCCTGTCATGTTCGTCTTTATTCTATGGAGACTGAGTTTTGGGGCTCCTATAGACAGCAGAAGAACCAATTTTTTATTTCCTTTTTTTTTAAAAAAAAGATTTTATTTATTTATTTGACAGAGAGACAGCCAGGGAGAGAGAGAACACAAGCAGGGGGAGTGGGAGAGGAAGAAGCAGGCTCTCAGCGGAGGAGCCTGACGTGGGGCTCGATCCCAGAACTCTGGGATCATGCCCTGAGCCAAAGGCAGACGCTTAACGACTGCGCCACGCAGGCGCCCCCAATTTTTTATTTCTTAGCTTTTGAATATCTTAGTTATTGATATTGAATGTGTTAGTTATTGAATATTTACCATTTTCCTAGTGATCAATCATGCTGCCTTTGTCACATGACCGGCTTCCATAGTCATGTGGGTCTGTTTCTCTGTCGCGTTGTCCCTTCCCACACCTTGTTACCCCGTCTTCATCCGGAGCTTCTGAGCTCCCCGTCGTGCTCTGTCCTGGCATGAGGTTTAGAATCAGTTTGCCAGTTTATTTTTAAAAACTCTTTGGGACTTTCATTGGCATTGCAATAGGTTTATAGGTCAATTTGGGGAGAATGGACGTTGGGTGTTGGGTTTTCTTATCCACGCACGTAGCATATCTCTTTCCATTCATTTGGGTTCTCAGAAATTTCCATAAAGTTTCATTATTTTTCCTCATGTGACTCACACCTCTTTTGTTAGATTCCTTCCTTTTTAATTTTTGCTTTTATTGTAAACAGGATCATTTGGAAAATTCTGTCTCCCTGTTTCAGAGACAGGAGAAATATATTGTTACATTTTTAGGTTGACCATTTATCCATTCATATTATTGTAGGCTGATCGCTTCCAATAATTTAGGTCTAGAAATTACTGCATTTTCTTGGTAGAATATCATGGAATATTCAAAGAATAACAGCCTGGTTCCTTATAATTTTCCAGTGCTTCAGATATTTGTTTTTCAGAGTTATTTTCTATTCATTATACTTTGCAAGGACCTCCAGTAAATTCTGAATATAAGCTATGAGATGGCATTCCTTGCCTTCTTCCTGATTTTTCAAAGTAAGTGTTTCTAAGCTTTTATCATAAAGAATAATGGTTTCTGAACATTTTTCCTGGGCACACATTACTGGGTTAGGACGTTTCCTCCCACTTGTGTTTAATTAGCTTGATCATGAATGTGTGATGAATTTTATCAAAAGCTTTTACTGTATTAATTAAGATGATCATATGGTTTTCCCCTTATTAATCTGTTTATTTGGAGAATGATATTTGCAGATTTTGCTCATACTGGCAGGCAGAAGAGCCCACAGAAGAAACTGGCGTGTCCTCTTTGTGGTCTGGAAGAGTATGTGAGTCTGGAGGGGGGCTGACCACCCACATCCCTGGCCTCCTGTCCCCTCAGCTACTGACCCAGCCCTCCCAGGAAGCTTCTGTTTCCTCGGGAGATGCTCGTAGGTCACATCTCCCCAGGACCGGCTTGGTGTGCTTTCTAATCTATTGGCACAAATTTACTCCTGGCAGCATCTAGATTTTCTCTGAGCTGCGGTTTCTGTGATGAGGGCTTTTTTTACATTTCCTGATGTTCCCTTGAAGGCCGTTCATCTCTGCTGAGGATTCTCAGTGTTTAGTGGTCTTTTTAAAGAACACTTTTGGCTTTGTTGATTCTTAAGATTGAATATTTGCTTTCTATTTAATTTTAGACTTTTTTTTTTACTAACACCATCCTTATGTGATATTTGAGTTTATTTTATAGTTTTTTTTTTAAGATTTATTTATCTTAGGGGAAATGGGCCGAGGAAGAGGAAGAGAGAATCTCAAGCAGACTCCACGCTGAGCAGAGAGCCCGACACCAGGCTCCATCCCACGACCCTGAGATCATGACCTGAGCAGAAACTGATGGTCGGCCCCTCCACCGACTCCCCCCTCACCCCCGGCGCCCCTCTTCTATAGTTCTGTATCCAGCCTCTTAAGTGGGATTCTCGGCTATTTATTTTCAGCTTCAATTTCCCATTAAATGCCGTGTCCACTGTATCTCTGAAGAGTCGGTAGGCAGTATTTTTATTATTTATGCATTTTTTATTATTTTAAGTATTTTAATTTTTTCTGTTATTTCATTCTGAGTCGTGAGTGACTGAGACATATGGGAACATCTTAGCAACCTTTTTCTATTTACACCTGTTTCCATTTTACTGGGGCCGGATGACCGGTCTGGGATTGTCAAGGTTTGCTCTGTGTTGGATTTTTGTCAATGTTGCAAGTGTGCCCAAGTGTGCCCAGAAGACAGACAAGTTTGTTCATGGTGTTGTTCAAATCTCCTCTATCTTTGCAGACCTCCTGTCACCTTGATAATGAAAACAGGTGGATTGACATCAACTACTCCGATGACATGTTTCTCTATTTCTCCTGCTAGTTCTGTCGATTCTTAATTCGTATATTGGATCCCCTTTCTGTGGGTAAGTTTAGGGTGATTATATTGTATGGACGAAATGCTCATGTCCCCCCCCACCCCATTCATGTGTTGAAAGGGAACCCCCAGCGTGCCGGTATCAGGAGGTGGGGCCCCCTTGATGGGGTCAGTGCCCTAGCAGGAGGGGCCCCCAAGAGCCAGTGTCACCTGCTCCCACCCAGGGAGGAAATGGCAGCCCAGAACGGGGCCCTCAGCAGACCCCACATCTGCCATCACCCTGGTCGGGGGCCGCGGTCTGTGGGTCTTTGGGGGTCAGCATCTGTCCGGCTTGGTCCAAGCCGAGCTGACCCAGACCTGGATCTCCCTGGAGAGTTGAAGCGGCCGTCACTGTGGGTGAGGGTGTCCAGCCTTTGTGGTGTTTGTTGTATTAAAGGTCATCTTGGCTGGGGCTTCTCAGCGTTGTCCTTTGAAAGGTCTGTTCTGGGTCCCTGTGTGGTTCCGCCATCCGTGGCCCAAGCTTGCATCCGGCCCTGCTAAGACTTAGTGCGTTCAGCAGCTCCGCTGCCTGCTCTCTTCGAAGCCACGTCTTCGCCTCCTGGGAAACGCACTCACCGCTGGCTGGCACTCTCTGTGTGATTCTTACAAAATCTCAGGTCCCTCAGGCTCGAAATCCACGTTTGCTTCTCCTGCTGACGTCGGCCTCAGTTGTTGGCTTCTTTCTGTCGTTCATGTGGATGCAGGCTGGCTTGTGTCCACATGAAGACAACCAGGGCCACCTGAGAAGCCCCCCAGGAGACTACATCCTGGCCTCCCTCCTGTGTCCCTTCCCCGAAGCCAGCGTCAAACATTCAGAAAAGGGGAGGGAGGTCTTCTCTGATGGAAGCAATTCAGTGAAAGCTGCAGGGGCCGCGTCCCAAGCATGTGGGCCTCCACGGCCCGGGATCAGGACATGCTTTTACCGTGTCACCCTCCACGAGGAAGAGCAGATCGGTGGCCACTTACTAACAGCCCCGTGTTGTCCGAGACCAGGCCGTCCCCACACGCATCGTAGCCCCTCATGTTCTTTCATGGACTGTTGACAACTAGGACCCATCAGGGCTCCTGTGCTGCAAATGATCCTGGTGCCTGTTATTCTAGAACAATCCCCAAACCTTTTCATATAAAATCTTTATTTCCCCTCACATATAATTTCCCAAAGGAGGGGGTGGTCTGGGGCCGGCTCCAGCACCCACATGGAGCGAATTCTCTCCAGGAGGCCATGGCTGGGCAGCCCCTTTCTCCCAGCTGGCAGGAAGGAAGCCTGGGAGGTGGATGATGGCTTTTCGGGCTGTCAACAATGGTCGGGCACCCGGTCTTCACAGCGGGGAGGGGTCAGCAGGGACACTTCCTTTTTCCAGATGGCCATGTTGAGGCCAGGCTGGAGGGGGTGGTGGACCCGTACCCCACACAGGAGGAGGAAAGGTCCCTGGCAGAACCAAACCCATGGGGTGTGCAAGGCCAGACTGTGAGCTCTGTGGGTTTTTGCGAAGGGAACCGTGCCCCCGCCCTGGTAACCACTGCCCAGATCAAGGTGTGCCCGGTAGCCTGGCACGCTCACAGGTACGGGTGTGCATGCAGGGGTCTGGGGGTGCCTCCTGGTGCCCCATAGCCATGTGCGGGAGATGTGACGTGCACCCTTGCCAGTGTCCTGATGTGACCCCCCCCTTCCCCGGGGGGACAGTGGCACCTCCTTGGGGTTTTGATGCCCCCCTCCCATGAGGACTCCTTGGCATCCCAACTGTCTCCTTGGGGACTATAATTCATGCGTGGTAACGAAGTGGCGGAGGCAGAGGGAATGAAGCTGGTGGACGATCACGTGACTGTCTGGAGGGGGGAGGGAAGGCTCAGCTGTGTCTCCTCAAACAACAAGTCTCATCGGAGGAAAGGCAAATCGACCAGACTCCCCATTCCCCCGGCACGCCGGGAGTAGCGCCCCATAATGTGCACCCGGGAAACTCCAGACCTGGCCTGCTTTCCTCTCTGTTTGCAACACGTCTTGACCTCAAAAGAAATATTATTACCGTCATAATGGATATTTGCCTATGCTTCGCAGTGCCCAGTCTTTCCCTGTACGTTGATTTATTCACTGGTCCTCACAACACACCTGTCATGTGCTCGATTTCAATCAAACCTCCTCATATCAACTATTTTTCTGATTATAAAAATTTGTCATAATGCTTTTGTAAACGGAACTCCTATAGAAGGAGGGAGAACATCCATATTCTCGCCCAGCAGTGACCCATGGACACGTGGCTTCACGCGCTGCTGCCTTTCCGGGAGCTTTGTGGCACTGTTCCTGGGTTCAAGAGGGCAGGCCCCCCTCGTTGGGCGCCGAGATCCACGGCTGACTGAGTCGGTCGCCCTAACTCTGTGGCCCCGGACCCTCGAAATGCTGGACCCTCGACATTGTGAGACTCAGTGCACCTTAATTCATGAGCATTCCTGGGTGCCAGCACCCGGAGCTGAGCTCTGGGGCCACAGGAGGGGGACTTGTATAAAAGCGAATGAACAGCAGTCTCTGTGCTCAGGGGTGCACAAGGGAGGGGCATGGATGAAGCTACATGATTGTCACTCGAGACCCTAAGAGTGTCCTGGGCTGCTGTGGAAAAGATCTCCAGACTGGGTGGTTGTCCTACAATGCAAGTCCGTTCTCCTACCACCTGGTGGCCAGAGGTCCCGATCAGGTATGGCAGGGCCACTGCCTGGCGCCTGCGGGGACCCCTCCCCACCCCTCACCACGTGCAGTGCCAGCCGGCCTGGGGCTTGGCTGCAGCCTCTGTCCCTCCCCTCGGGCTGCTTCCCTCTGTGTCTCCTCCTGCTTCTCCAAGGTCACCTCCTCGGGGCCCACCCTGAATGCAGGATGCTGGGATCTCGAGGCCCTTAACTACTTTCACCTGCAAAGACCTTACTCCAAGTAGTTACATTCTGAGGTTCCAGGCAGACATGAGTTCTGGGGGATCCCGCCCACCCACCACAAAGAGAGACACTGAAGAGCCATGGGGCAGAGGGAGTGTGGAGGAGCTCCTGCAACACCCCCTTACCCTAGGGTGGGGCTCCGGGCACAGCGACTGCTGCAGGAGTGGCCTCAAGGCCCCGGCAGGGCCTGGAAGGCTCTTGGCCGAGACCTCAAGTGCATGTGCAGTGGGCACCTTCCCGTCAATCATTGACCCCGAGTAGGAGGCTGGGGCCACTGGGCTTTCTTCTCGGGCACATGGACAGAGCTGACCTGGGAATGACTTAGGGCACAGGGGGCACTTCCCTGAGTTGTGTCACTTTCTTTGCAACATGAAACACCACTGGGGCCAGCACCTGTCACAGACGTGCCTGAATGAGCCCCCAGGCTCTGGCTTCCAACTCTCTGGCCACTTCAACGGGCAGAACTCTGCAACGCAGGGGAGCTTTGATCCCTGGGCACACAGGGGTGTCCGGGAACAGGTAAGGAATCACCAGGAGGGCAGAGGTGCTGGGCAAGTGTGCAGGGCAGGGGTGCTGGGTGGGGGTGCAGGGCAGGGGATGCAGGGCAGGGATGCTGGGTAGAGGTGCTGGGCAAGTGCAGAGGGCTGGGTGCAAGGCAGGGGTACAGGGCACCTGTGCTGGGCTGAAGTGCAGGGCAGGGGTGCTGGCCCGCCCCGCCTTGCCCAGAGCGCCCTCATGCTACCTGCTGCCAGCAGGTGTCAAGTCACTGCCAGGCTTCGTGAAACTGAAGTCAGTGGGGTCTTGCCTGCCGTCTCCCAGGGCATGGGACACCCCGTAGCTTTCCTGAGGGTTTTCCCAAGGACCCGTGCACTGCAAAAACACGCTTGGGGAAGCTCTGAGGCAGAAGGAAGCCTCTTTCTTTTTAGAGCAAGGAATAGATAAGACCCTCCCTTCCTCTACGTTTTAGGGAAATCAAGCAGGTGACTGGGTGGCGGGAGGGAGGGCGGTCCCTGGTCCTGGCAGGAAACCCAGGGCCTGGATGGAGGACCGCCTGCTTGCCCCAGTGCCCGCGAGGGAGGAGGCTCCTTTTCGGGGTCCGTGCGCTCGGAAGCTCTGCGGACTGGCCGGGGGGGGGCAAGGGAGGGTCCTGGGCTGCGGCAGGGGAATGGAGAGCGGCTGACCCTCGCCAGGGCAGTAGAGGCGGCTGCTCTGCCCCGGCCTCGCCCCGGGCCCGCGCCGTCACCTGCGTCCCTGCCGAGCACCCTCCCCGCGCCGCACCCTTGTGTCGTTTTTGGTTTTCCTGCGAATCCCAGATGGCCTTAGCAGCCTCTGGCTCCTATATTTAACCTATTTAATGAGATTTCTTTTCCAGTAATTCCTGAAACTGGTAATCTCTAATTGGGTCAAATTCTCTACCCACAAGCCAGCGATGCTATTTTTAGCGCAAATCCTCCTGCTGAAGCTTCCCTGCCTTTCTCCGGCGCAGCTGTCGGAGACGACTCTGCATTGGGCTCTCCCTCGCAGGCCTTATGCTCAGTGTTCACTGGGTGTGGTTCACGGGGAGGCTGCCGCCTGCCTCCCGCCTCCCCCCCTTCAGCACCGACCCCCCAGGACCGTTGACACAAATCCACTTAATGCCCACCGCCTGGCGCCGTATCACTATAAATAGCCAAGTCGTGGGCTTTGGGCAAAGCCCAAGACATGCCTCCCCGGTGGCCTTTTGTCCCCGACGGGGATGGTCCCCAGGACAGCGAGTACTACAGCATTGTTTCATGAACTGCAAGGACCCTGAAGGTCCGCAGCGACCACGCTGACCGGCATTAAGTGGAATTCATAGAGAATCCTGTCCTTGTCCTCATTCAGCCAGGGGACCCTGCTCTGTCCAGGGGCATGCCAGGGCTGCCTCCAGGGTGGGAGGCCCTCGTCCCCGCCGACTGCCCTGTCCCCTCCAGCGGCACGCTACTTGTGTCCCCGAGGCCTGGCTTTGGTCCAGGAACAGAGTGGGCTTTCAGGTGCAACCCCCTGCCCACCGACCCCCAGTAGGACCATGCAGCGTCCTTCCTGAGAGAAGAGCGGGGCGTGGTCCTACATCAACCGGCAGGTGCTCGAGCTGTGTTTGTGTCCTAACCGTACTCTTGGACGATGCTGAGGGTGAGACCGACTCTCCCAGCTCCACCCGCCCGACCCCTTCCAGCATCTGCGCTGCAGCGGCCGAGGAACGCTGTCCCTTGAAGCCACACTCAGGCTTCAAGGCACACGTGGCAAATATCGGCACCATTTGTGTACTCCGTTGTCATCCCCGGGATAACCAGAGACAAGGGAAAACCCATCCGGGCCCTGGGAGCCTGGCAAGGACAGACCCACTGCCTGAGGAGGGCACATGTCCCTGCACGTCCACTGCCAGGCAGAGAGTTCCCTCCTTCTCGGAAAATGCCTGCATCTTTTGGATTCAGTAGAAAGCAGGCGTGGTTTGGAGGAACCAGCAGGGAATAGACTTGGTTTGGCCTCTTGAGGGAGGTGTGGTTACATCTGGGAGGAAGGCTCTTCCTTTGAACTCCAGAGTGGACATGGATGGGCTCGAATGAGGTGCGTCTCCACCTGAGAGCATCCACCCCAGCCTCCCTACAGGGCCCATTAGACCCTTCCACCTAGCCCGTGGCTGCTGTCCACCATCCTGGGGTCATCAAGAACCTTCCACCCTGTCCTTGTTGACCTCCACCACAGCCTCACCCCTGGGCTCGTTAGACCCTCCTGCCCGACCCACAGCCAGCATCCAATCCTTTGAGGCCCCTTGTCCCAGAAAAGGGGAGGGAGGACACAGACCTCATAGGACCCCTGGCTCTGGGGAGAAGAGGTCAGCGCCCACGGCCCTGTGTCCTGATTTGTTGTCTGGGTCTCCAGAGCTCAGGGAACTAATTCTGCCCACTGCCTCCAAGAGCTCACCCTTCTGGGGGCTCAGGTGCCCCACTCTGCCCCACAGAGGGTACGTCCTATGGCTGCTTTCTGTGGGAGCACTGGCCACGGTTTTGAGCCCATATGTATCTGTGGGATTCCTGGGCTGGCCCTGGCCTCTCCCATGGGCCAGGGGTGCTGTTCTGCTCGGGGCCGAATCCTAGTGACAAGGAGATTGCCATCGTGCCCATCATGCAAACCTCCTTCTGCCATCTGGGTCTCCCCACAGACCAGGTATGGTGTCCGATGTTACCTGGTGCCTGTTGCTCTGGGCTGGCCTGAGACTCTGGCACAGAGGCAAGCACACCAAGTCCCCGGGGCCCCCGAGCCCAGGGCCACGCGCAGGAAGGTGGCAGAGCTGGCCATCAAGCCCCGGTTGGTCTTCCTGGCCATCAACGTATGGGGACAGCAATATGTGAAGGGACAGATGAGTGGGTCCTGTCCTGCTGCTTCTGCTGTGTGGCTCGGTGACCAGCCACGTGCCCATCTAGCTACGGCCCCTGGTTTAGCTGGAGGACCCTCTCACCCTCATTTTTAGCTGCCTGGGCCATGCGCCCCAGTGGCCTCAGCCAGACTGGTCAGTGGTCTGCTGTGGGTGGGAGGGTGCAGTCACTTCCTGCCCAGTGTGGTCCTGAGGCAGCCATCCCGGCCTCCAGCGAGGTAAGCAGACGTGGCCTCCAACTTTTGGGTTAAGGGAGCTGAACTGGAGTCCTGTTCCATTCTTGCTGGAGGGGTCCCGACCGGACCCCTGAAACTGTTTCAATCCCCGTCCACACTGCATGCCCCCCAACAACTAGCCCAGCAGGACGAATCCGAGAAAGACGCTTGTGGGGCAAATCCCGCATCCAGCTGCCAGGGTACGGGAGGAGGCTGAGCCCCCATGTCGGGGTTCTCTTAACGCCCTTTGATTCCTAGAGACAGCTTTGGCAAAATTAGCTCCTGAGTGCACTTCCCTGTTGAGGACCAACTGCCTTTTCCCCCAAGTGGCCTGTGTATCCATGGGGTTTCCAATAGAGCCCCACAGGGGAAATTTCACCCCAAATACAGAGTGGGAGCCTGGGAGGGACACTCATCTGGAAGCCGCATCTCTAGCAGAAGTCCGAGGAGTTCGGTGGGTGCCCCCAGAGGGAAGCTGGCTTATGGTGACTTCCCCTGCTGTTGCGGCCTCTGCCCGGAGGGCCTGACGTTCACACATTTAGCTCACAGAGTTAGCATGATGCTTACCCGGTCCTGTGTGCCCTGAACACGCACAGTAGCAGCTGTCCCTGTGCTATGTGCAGCCTCCGTGTGCGTTTGGGCCTCTCCTCGCATGGTAACCCTGTGGGCCACGAGCTGTTACATCCTCAATCCGTGGAAGAGATGAGGCACAGAGAGGGTGAGCAGCCTTCCCAAAGTCACACAGCCGGGAGGGGTGGCACGCATCTGTGCTCTTAGCTGTGACACCACGTGGCGCTGGACTGTGCTCCGTGCTGGGTCCCTGCACACCACGCCACACCCATGATCTTGGGCAATTGACGGGTTTCTCTGAAGGACAAGGCCTCAGCAGCTGGGAGCCGCGAATGCAAAGAGACAGAGTTGTGATTGATGAAAAGTCGAGGGCCTCCTAGCGAGGTTACTGCTGTAGGAGGCCTGCATTCGTGTCTCAAATGAGGTACCAGTAATTTTTGATGGCGTCTTCCCGCACCAGCAGGACACAGAGTGACCACGATGGCTCCCCTCCCTCTGCTCACCTCCCACGGGGAGGCGGTGCTTCCGGGAAGAGCAGAATTTCCCATCTCGGTCTGCGCTCTGCATGGCCACTTGGCTTTTGGTCAATATTTACGCTCTGTAACAGGCAATGTTATCCAGGGCAGACCATATGCCGGGGTGCTAGTTGGCCAGGGCCATCCTGCCAAAGCACCAGAACCCGGGCTTGGACAACAGACATGCATTCTCACAGCTGTGGAGGCCGGAAGGCTGGGATCACCGGGTCCAGATGCCTGGGCAGCGGGGGGGCCCTGGGGGAGGAGCCTCCTGCCTTCCCTTGGCTCCTTGGTTTACTGGGTGTCACCCATCTTCAGGCTTTCTCCCCTCCAAATGTCCCCTTTGTAGGACCCACTCTGCTCTAGGGTGGCCTCATCTTAATGACACCCGCAGTGATCTTAGTCCCACTGAAGGTCACATTCTGAGGTGCTGGGGGTCAGGACTTCAGCATATGAATTTTGGAGGGACATGGTTCAACCGATGACACTTGCGAGACCATGGGGCATGTATGCTGTCTCTCAGACAGCTTGCCTGTCATTCCTGGCTGCAAACTGCCCACTTGAGGCCTTGTCCTTTCCACCCAGCAGACAGGAGCTGAGAAGATGAAGGCAACAGCAGCCCCAGCCACGCTTGGACAGCAGCCTCCCCCACCCAGCCCCATGGCGGTGCAGTGGGAGGCTCCCACAGAGGCCTGGCGCCTCCCTTCTAGGTCAGAAGGGTGGATACTGATCTCTCCCTGTGAACGTGCTGGTGAGGGGGGAGGGCGCTGTCGACTTGCAACCTTGGCCCCAGGACACTTTGTCACACCTTCCTTCTCAGGTGGCTTGCCCAATTTTTGGACAGTACTCAGCTTTCCTTCCATAACATCATTAGGACATAAAAAATACATATTTAACAAGAAAGTCTATGCTTGATCCTCAATGCTTGAAAGATCATGCAGACTTTGCTACCACTGGGGACAGGTGGGGACAAGATGAGGAAGACGGCTACTTTGCCATGTCAGCCGAAAACAGGGGTGAGGCAGGCAACTTCCAGTTCCCACGTGGCCCCAGGAGCTGCCAGTTCCAAGAGGGGATGGGGACAAGTGACCAGGTGACCAGATAGAGCACCAGGTACTAGGGGGATTGGGAACTGGGGCGGTCGAGGAGTCAGGAAGCCTTCACAGATGGGGTGCCCTGCATGGGGAGGCCTGTCCAGGAGGAGGGACCAGGTGGCCACCAAGCGTGTGCTGATGTGAGCTGTTGGGGATGGAACAGTGAGGGCTCCTGGCCAGGCTGACCGTGAGGCGCCACCTCTATAGCTATCAGAGCTGATGGGTGACCACGGTGTGTCCTGTACAAAAACGGCCACCTCTGGTGGCCTGACTAATACCAATTCCCCATATTCTAGACCTTGAGCCCATGTAACAACACATGGAGAGCCTACTGAAATCCCTGTAGTGCCTGAAAAACAGACCCACGCCTGGGCCACACCAACTAAATCCTGGTGTCTGGAGGTTAGCTGGGAAGGACCTCCCGCAGAGGGGCTAGACTCCTGGTCTCTGGTCTCTGTGATTTTATGGGACCCCCAATTCTGGGTCCATGCATATGGAGGGGTGGACAAGAAGTAGCGGGGGCTACCGGGGGGGTCGGGGGTTTTGTCCAGAGTCCTTACCTCTCTGCAAGCCTCCTGGAGCCGGCTGCTTACCCTCTTCCTGGTGTGTAAGGGCGGAAAGAGGCACCCACCCCAGGGGCCATTGTGAGCGTCAAAGAAGGCAATGTGGTTGAAGCGTGGCACAAAGCCCCTTCCCTTGGAGTGAGTGAGCATAAGCCGCGGGACAAGAGGCGCTGGGTGGGACCAACGCACGCGTGGACACCACCGCACCTACATTTGTCCCCTGCTGGAAGCATACAGCCTGCCCTTACTTTGGTTTCCAGGTCCCCCTTAAGGCAAAAGGCAATGTCCCTTCTCCTTGCGCCTCCTGCCCCATCCCTGCACCCAGAGCTTCGCAGCCAGCCTGGACTCTGGCCTGACTCGTCGGTCTGGCAGCCGGGAGGCGCGGTCCCACGTCGCGCGCCCCCGCATTCACTCACGGGGTTAGCAGGGCCCGCCCGGCGCGAGGGTCCCGCATGGGGGCGCGGGGGGCGGGAGGGTGAACCGCAGGCCCCGGGCTCCCACCCCGGGCTCCTCTAGAGTCAAGGGGCCTGCTCATACTTTGGGGGGGGGGGAGTCACACGTTTGGCACGATGGAGTCCCCTACCCCACCCCAGGGCATAGCGCAGGATTCCTGCGTTTTCCACGCCCCAAGAGACGGCCCAGCGGGCTGAGCCTCGCGCCGGCGGGGAAACTGAGGCTCGGAGCGCGGCGGGCGCCGAGGTCACGCGGCCCTCGGCTCGGCGCTCCGCGGGGCTGTCGCAGCGCGGCCGCCTGAGAACCGCGGGCGGGCGGCGCAGTGCGCAGGCGCGG
>NC_048218.1:109915899-109920174 GCF_002007445.2 Ailuropoda melanoleuca
TCCGGGGGCGCCGAGAGGGCGGCCCGGCCGGTCGGCCGGCGCGGGCTGCGGGCGTGCAACGAGGAGTTCGCGTGCCCCGAGCTGGAGGCGCTGTTCCGCGGCTACACGCTGCGGCTGGAGCAGGCGGCCACGCTGAAGGCGCTGGCCGTGCTCAGCGGTTTGGCGGGCGCGCTGGCACTGGCCGAGCTGCTGGGCGCGCCGGGGCCCGCGGGCGGCCTGGCCAGGGGCTCTCACCCCGCGCACTGCGTGCTCTTCCTGGCGCTGCTCGTGGTCACCAACGTGCGCTCGCTGCAGGTGCCCCAGCTGCAGCAGGTCGGCCAGCTGGCGCTGCTCTTCAGCCTCACCTTCGCGCTGCTCTGCTGCCCCTTCGCGCTCGGCCGTCCCGCGGGGACCCACGCCGGCGCGGCTTCGGGGCCGGTGGCCGCCGACCAGGGCGTTTGGCAGCTCCTTTTGGTCACCTTCGTGTCCTATGCCCTGCTGCCTGTGCGCAGCCTGCTGGCTGTCGGCTTCGGGCTCGTGGTGGCCGCCTCGCACTTGCTGGTCACGGCCACCTTGGTGCCCGCCAAGCGCCCGCGTCTCTGGAGGACGGTAAGTGCCGCTGCGCGCCCTCCGTCGGGTCTGGGACATACACCTGCCTGGGAAACACGGTGTGGGGGGGGGCGGCTGCACACCTACAGATTGGGCAGGTGGGGAAACTGAGGCCCCGAGTGTGGGGGGCGTTCAAGGTCACTCAGCGAGCTGAGGACGCAGTGGGGGCAGCTAGGGCCGGGCTCTTTTCCGAATTGCCATCCATAAAGCTTCCCTGGGTGTGGGCTGTGGAGACAGGAGTGTGGAGAGGGCAAGGATTGGCCCAAGGTCAGGCAGCTGGTGAGGGGCCAAGCCCGGCCAGAGCCCAGGTTGGCGCTCTTTGGCTGCACGCATCCAGCAGGAGGGACGGAAAGTGGGCGCGGGATCGGCCCCATCAGGCAGGGCTCCTGCTGGCTGTGCGCACGGCTCCGGGATCCTATCCAGTGCGCCTGGACCTCGTGCCGGGCTGGCAGAGTCTCCCTCCCAGCCTGCGGCTCCCCAGGGATGTGGGGAGGGGACAAGGACTTGGGTCCCCTCCAGTCTCTCTGGCGCCCGTTGTGGACCCATCTCTGGTCTAGAGAGACAGGTTTGCCAAGGTCGAACAGGGCTCTGGTCCTTGCCAGAGGTCCCCACCCCTGGCGAGGCCTGACCAAGGCTGGCAGCATCTGAACTTTGTCACTGCCTTCCGGGCCGGCCAGCGAGACAGTGGAGAGGACAAGGACGATTCCTGCTTCCCATGGGCTCCTCCCCAGCAGGGGATCTGGGAGGGAGGCTGGAGGCAGATGTCTTTGCTGTGTGGGGCTCTCCAGAGCCTGCCCAGGCAGTGTAGCCCAGCCCAGCCCACTGGGGCTTGGAGGGCTCTGAAGGAGGGTTTTGCTTCTGCCTCTGGCAGAATTTTGGCAGGAAGATGGGGGGAATCCGATGGGGTGGGCAAGCCATCTAGGGAGAGAATGTGGTAGATGGAGGAGATGGGGTGAGGAGGGGAAGCTGGACAGAGCAAGCTTTTAGAAGAAAAAGAGGGGGTGAGGAGAAGCAGACAGCAGGGTCTGGGGAGATTGAGGGCCCACCCCCTGAGGACTGAGGGAGGTGCTCCCAGACGGTGATGCCAGGTGATGCCAGGTGATGCCAGGGACGCACATGGTCAGAGGGGCCATGGACACACAGGGTAGACACAATGCTGGACGTGTATTTCAGGGCCCAGAGAGGCCAGCACGTGCTGGGGGGAGGGTTGGGAGGGGAAGAGGAGGGAATGGGGGAAGGGAGCTGGCAGAGGGGGTGCAGGGGAAGTGGTCTGTGGAGGTGGGGAGAAGAGAGAGAGAAAGTAGAGACAGAGGCAAGCAGAGAAAAGGGAGGAGGGCAGAGGGCTACCTGTGCCCAGGGAGGGGAGGGGGTTCTGTTCTGGAGGGTTCTCCAGCAGGCCTTCCCCTTGCCTCTCATGAGCGGCTTGTGTGTGGCCTTGCTTATAGTCCTTAGGAAGTGCTCCTGTCCCCCTCCCCCACACCCCTTCCATCTGTTGTGTGTTTGANCCCCCGGGGGGGGGGGGGGGGGCGGCTGCAGGACCAGAGGTGGAGGCCCAGTGGCCAGGTCAGCTCCGTGTGGGGAGGGGAGGTCTGAGATCTGGTGTATTAGGGTTGCAGCTGGTTTAATGAAAGATTGTCCTGTTGTCTTTTTCTGAAACGATTTTTTATAGTTTCTGGTCATTCCTTCTAGAGAACTAACGGCGAGTAAAGAGTCTGCCTGTAAAGGTGTTTTGGGCCCAGGGAGCCCCTGTTTTCTGGGGGGGAAGGGAGCCTATCCTGAGAGCGTGGACTCTTAGGGAGCAGGGATCTGGGGTTGGCTGCTGCTGGCTCCCTGGGCAATGCACACCCTTCCTGCACAGAGCCTCAGTTTCCCTACCCGCAGAGCTGGCATGCAGGTGGAAAACTCCTGTTGGAAAAGCACATATCCAGAGTCTTCTGCCACCTCCACGTTGTTTTGGCATCTTTAGAACGTTCCTGTTCAGGTCGCTACCGGTGGCGGCGATGTGGACAAGCAGACGGGGTGCAGACAAACGTGATGAGGGGCCTGGGTGCTGCCCTGGGCATAGAGTCTGTGCATGGGCTGGGAGGCCAGTGGGGAAGGTGGGAGCCACATGTGCCAGGCAGGGCCTCTGCTCACTGCTCCACCGCCTCCTGGCTACCCTGGGGTGCGACAGCCCCATGTTCCTCAGGAGCTGGTTTGGGGCAGGGTGTGAGCTGGGGCCCAGAAGGACAGGGTGACGGGTGACCAAGGCTGTCTGTGCAGGGCTGTTGCCTTTGCAGTACCTCCTGGGCGGAGTGTCTGTGCCTAGGGAGGAAGAGAGGAAGAGAGCTGCTCCTGCTCGGGGCACTGAGACGGCTGCACGCAGGGGGGCCCCCAGAGCCTCTGCCCCTCCACAGGGAGGCTCTGGGAGGTTCCTGCAGCAATCCTGCACCACCCTGGTGTTCGGAGTTCTGGGAGGTAGGCCACGTGCTTTGGGGACCCTGTGGCCCCCAGCCTGGCCCCGGCTGACAGGCTCTCCCAGGAGGTAGATGACTGCACAATTGAAATTTGTGGAGTGCTGTTCCCTGGGAGGGGCGCCTGCTCCTTCTCTTAGCCAGGGCACAAGGAGTTTAGGGAGACGGTCTCATTCCCCCCCAGCCCAGCCCCCAGGAGGAGCCTCGTAAATGTTGACCAGACTGGGCCCCTTCCCTCTTCCTGCTTTTTGCCCCCTGCCTGCTGGTTGTATGTACACGCAAAGCACAGAAATTCATTTTTATTTAACTGAGCCATGTGTCAGAACCGCAGGCATCATGTTGGGGGACCCCTGAGGTCTGCTCAGGGGCAGTGGGGCGGTCAGGCCAGGCTGGGGTGGGCTGGAGACCTGGGGTAGGTTAGGGGGCATGGGGGGTGAGGAGGAGGAAAGGTGGGGACGCCACAGGTGTGACCCCTGCTCCTTGGTGGTGGCACTTGGGGATTTGCAGGGTAGAGCTTGAGGAGGGAGTGACTGTGCTTGGGGACTGGGCGGCAGTGGTGGGGAAGCAGAGTCAGAAGTGTGCAAGCCAAGGTCATAGTCTTGGAGTGGTGGTGGGGGCAGCGGGGTATGTCTGGAGAGGAGCACCTGGCTCAGGGTGCCCCCCCAGGAGACCCCCAGGGCCCTGCCTTTCACGGGCTGTGTGTGTGCCTCTGCCAGCTCCAGCTTGCTCCTGGGCGCCCCCCCCCACGGCCCCAAATGCCCACTTCTTGGCCAGGGTGCGGCAAGATTACTGTATCTTCTTGGACCCATCCAGGGGCCACTGCTGTGTGCAATATGGTGTTGTTTGGTTGCCTGTCGATGTAAGTGACATATATTTCGTGCCCCCTCCCTCCCCAGTTCTGAGCCTCAGGCAGGACAACAGAAAGCTCCATTGTCAAGGCAAGTGGGGGTTGGCGGGAGTTCCCCTGTGCCCCTCCAGGTCGTCTGAGCTCTGGGGAGAGCTCGAGTGCTGCAGGCAGGTGGAGCGATGTCACCGCCCTCAGAGCCCAGGCGCCGCGGGGCTCACCGCGCCCAGGTGTGCGCTGCCTGCTTCCCGCTTGGGCTGTGCCCACTCCCGGGACTCCGGCTCCTCTTCCTGCGGCGGGGAGCTGGCGCTACCTGTGCCCCGCTCCCTGCCGGGCCCCGTCCCCGGCGACCACCCCTCACCGGACGCTCCCTCCGCCCCGCCCCCGGCC
>NC_048218.1:109920409-110043111 GCF_002007445.2 Ailuropoda melanoleuca
CACCCCCCACCGGACACTCCCTCCGCCCCGCTCCGCCCACGCCGACCCCTCCCCCTGCCTCTTCTAGGATCCCCACCCCCACACGCCGCCTGGCTGGGCCCCGGTACCGCCTCCCCTGGCCCCTCCCCCCACAGGCCGCGTCCGCGCTGCCCTTGCTTCCTGGCTGGACCCTTACCCAGCAGAGCCCCTCCTCCAGCTGGGCTCCGCCTCTGCTGGACGGCCTCCCCAGGCCTCCTGCCCCTGCTGCCCTGCACCCGGCAGCCAGGTCCTTTACCCAGGCTGGCCCCTCTCTCCCGCCGATACCTCCCTCCTCCTCCCCGACCTTGGCTGGGCCCTGTCACTTTGTTTGCTCACCTGCTGGTGCATCCACCTGCCTTGGCTGACCCAGGGCTGCTAGGTGGGGGCTGGATGGGGGAGGGAGACAGGTGGGTCCTCCTGGCACACACCGGGCAGTGTGAAGGTGGGGAGTGGGTTTCTCTGCCTTGGTGAGGAGTCACCCCAAAGACAGCCTCCTTGGCCTTGGCTGGACCGCCTTTCCCCAGGTCTCTGTTGGCTGGACAGGGCTCAGCTCTTTCCACCTCGGGCTTCCTGTCACTGTACACTTAGGGCCCTGACACTCCCCGAGCCCCAGGTGGTGTTGGGTGTCTCCTCCAGGGCTCCAGGTCTGTGTCCAGTGGGCACCCCACCAGGAACACCTGATTACTCACAGGCTGCACCCCCCCATCTGCCCTGTCGGTCCCGGGTTCCCTCCCCATAACCTGGTCTGTTTCCTTGGAGATTCCTGTTAGCCTCTCTCCAGAGCAGCTGGCCATAACTTGAAGAAGCACCTGGAATCGCCCAGGCCAGGGCAGCAGGAATTGGGCTGACGGGAAATGGGGCCTGGATGCTGAGGGGACACATGCTGGCTTCAGGCGAGGGTTGGCACCAGCTTGGGGCAGAGTCCTGGGGACTATTTTTTGCTGCCCCAGCAGGTGCCAGGTAGGGGTGCTGCTGCCGCTGCAGGACTCAGGGACTGTTCGTGGACTGGCATCTGGCCCCACTGGTGGACCTGGTGGGGGCACTGTCTGTGGATAGCTCTGTGATCCACACTTGGGGGCCAGGCCCCAGGCTAGGGGCTGGGGGCCCAGTGGGAATGAGACCCCCTGCTGTCCAGGAATTTACTGTCTGTTGGGGGTCGCTGGTCAATACCTGGGATTGCCCTCTGTGCTGGGGGAGTCCATGTGACCTTCGGAGGCGTGTGAAGGGGATACGGCACACGGTGGATGGAGGGCTCAGGGTGGCTTCCAGAGGCCAGTGTGCCCCAGACAGAGGAGGCCTGGGGCTCAGCCAGGAAGGTGGGTGTGCAAGAAAGGGCAGGTGAGGGGGGCACACGGAGCATTTCCTGTTTGGAAAATAGTGCTGGGCCCTGCAAGCCTTTTTAGCAGAGGCATCTGATCGGGTTTCTGTTTGGGAGTCCTGGGATGCAGTGGGGAGCAGGGGTCCCACGAGTGGGCGTGGGTGCTGCTGCCTGGGTCAGACCAGAGCAGTGTCCTTGGGGAAATGTCTGCTTGCCATAGTCCCTACCTGCTGTGAGAGCTGCCCACCTGCCCTTCCCGGGAGCTGATGGTTTTTGGGCGATGCCCTTTCTTCTCCTGTCCCCTTTTTGAGGTCTGGAGGGCCAAGGGCTCAGCTCCCAGGTGGACGGATAATCTGGGCTCTGACACTGCAGACTGAGAGTCCAGAAACATCCTCGTTGCGTTTCCTGACTCAGATGGGGTGGTGGGCTTGTATGGAGGGGGGCATGGAGCTCCTGGCTGTGGGACCTCAGGTGGGGTACGTACCCCATGCCTTGGTTTCTTCTGGGCGCTCCGTAGCTCTGTTGGAAAGGGTACGTCTTCAGGCACCTTCCTGTCCCCTGGGCATGGGGCCAGCGCTCAGTGAGCTGAGAGCCGCCTGTTGTGACCTGTGAGTTTTGTGACTCCGTGACCCCGTGTCTGGTCTTGGTCGGAGGTTGGAAGAGACGCCCGGGATGGGGGTGGTGGGCCGCCTGTTTGGACGGAGTGTGCTCGGGACATGTTCCACCACTTCCTGCTGGTCGTGCCGTGGGAGCGCTCCTGCACACGGCCGGCCTGCATCCCCGGCAGGGGCAGCCACACGGAGGCCTGTAGCTGTGGGCTTGGGGCTTTGGGGGTCCATTTGCCTGCCAGGCAGGGCACTTGGGTTGGGGCAGGAGGGACAGCACAGCAGCCCGGCGGCCTGGGTGATGCCCCCGGGACAGACTCCGTGTCACTGGCTACAGGTGCCTCAGTGCCACTTAGTTGTGCTGGTCACGGGTGGACCCTTGTCTGGAACACGTACAGGTATGTGCACACGCACACACATGAACCCCTCCAGATGCACATACACATACAGTCATGCACTCACACTTCGTGCACATGTCCTTACATCTGTCCACATTCACACACACACACACAAACACACCCACAGGCACACCCACAGGCACATNCTGGCTACAGGTGCCTCAGTGCCACTTAGTTGTGCTGGTCACGGGTGGACCCTTGTCTGGAACACGTACAGGCATGTGCACACGCACACACATGAACCCGTCCAGATGCACATACACATACAGTCATGCACTCACACTTCGTGCACATGTCCTCACATCTGTCCACATTCACACACACACAAACACACCCACAGGCACACCCACAGGCACACGCTTGTACACACCACACGTCACCCCTGTATATTAGCATTACCACATTCTCATATGAAGGGTATGGAGCATGGGGTCCTCCAGTCCATGACCTTGGGTGGCATCAGAGACCTCCCAGGAAGTGAGCCAGCCTGGGCTTCACCTGGGTGGGGAGGCCGGGTGAGCGGGCTAGAGCATGGGGACGGTGACTAGGGCCAGGCCCCTGCCCAGCCTGGGTCCATGCCCCTGAGGCTCCCCATCCTGTGCTCCCCAGATGCAGGGGGCGAGGGGTGGGGCAGACTGTCCCTTGCTGCTGTACTTGGATCCTCCTCTGTTCCCTAGACCCTGGACCCTGTGCTCCTGGACTGGGGGTGGCAGGATTTGTTTTGATCTCGGAGGTGCTGGGGTCCAGGCTGCCTCCAGCCCTCAGGCCGGGAGGAGGGCAAACAGCTGATGAGGGAAGGGCTTCCTGCTTCTCAGTGCTGTCTGTGTGGGGCCTCTGTGTATGTGCTTGTGAGTGTGTGTGTACACGGTGCACACACGTGCATGTGTGTACATGCATGGACCACTGGACACACGTGTAATGTGTGTGCACCTTGGTGGGCACACCTGTGAGTTTTGTGCTCGTGTGTGCATCCTAGTGCGCACGTGCACGTGTGTTCACGCACACACGTGAGCATGTGCGTGTGTTGGTAGCATCCGGAGGCCTGAGTGCCACCGAGACCTGTGGGGTCTGGATATTTGGGTTTGAGGCTGCTTACTCTCCTCTCAGCATCCAGGACTCACCTTGCTCCGGGCTTGTGGCAGGGTCTGTGGGTCTATAGCTTGGGTGGAGGGACAGCAGCAGGGCCATGGGGTGTCTAGGTTTGGAGTTAGGGGTGCTCCCCTTGGTGGGGGGTGGGGCTGGAGAGACCCAGGTGCAGAAGGACAGGGCGCCCGGGGAGGATGCAGGGGGGACAGGATGCCCGTGTGAGGATACGCAGCACACAGGGAGAGGATGACCGACCAGGTGAAGGACCCGAGGACCGGGGCCATGGCCTGTGGTCTGTCGGGGGTCACCGGAAGTGCGGGGAGCCCCCTCCGGCCATCGCGTCCTGCGGCAGAGCCCGTGCAAGTCACCAGGAGGCACTTCCCAGCGTGAAGGCAGGTTCCTGTCTTGATTCTAAAGGGAAGAGCAGGTGTCTGGGCCTGGTGTTTCCTTTGCTGAAGTAGACCCCCGGCCTTCCAGGGGCACAGCCACCTTGGAGGGAGGGATTGGCCTGGTGGTTCGCACAGTGGCCCGTGTGGGCCCCGAGGCACCATGTGCCCAAATTTGGGGACACGGGACACAGCACTCTGGACGAAGAGAACATGGTCTGCAGCCGGGCCTGCCCCCTGAAGCTGGGCCGTGCCTGGGACCCCGGCCCTCCTGGCGCTCCTCCTGCCATCTGGCACTGATCTGTCCTCAGGAGGCCCTCCCGGTGTGTGGGCTTCCTACCGCCCTCGGCCTGCGTGAATGTGAATGTGCACTCTTCCGGGGGTGGGGGGGCTCGCACATCTGCACTGGCAGCCTTGTGCCGTGCTAGCATCTGGGCAAGGGCGTCCGCTCTGGAACATTCTCCATCCCCGTGCCACAGCGACCCCGCGTGATGTCCTTCTGTGGGGTTGTTGGTGCACGGTTCTCCCTGTCCCTGCCTGGTTTCCTGTACGAGGGAAGTGCTCTCTTGTTAACGTCTTGCTTCGGGAGGCGGCTGCGACCAGAGGGACCTGGAATCCTCACTCGTGGACCGCACTGCGTGCACTGCTGCACAGAGAACCAGCCAGGGAGCACGTCCCAGGATCCAGCCGTTTAGCCTGAGGGTTTCAGAAGATCTCTGATCGTTATTTTGTAGCAGATCTTCACTTACAGACATCAGAGGACATCAGAGGCGTCTCCCTTGATCTCACTGTGCCCTGGGAGGGGGGCGTGGGGGTGGGGCTGGTTTCCAAAGTCCATTGTATTCCAGCATCAAACATGGACAGTGACGAGAGAGCCTCTTTGTGGCTCGAGTCAGAGTCCGGGGGCTCCAAAGGTACATGAAGGCATCAAAACGTCCCAGGGCTGTGGCCGGGCGGCTGGGGACACTGAGGCCCAGCAGTCCTGCAGCCTGTGGGGGCTGTGCCGGAGCAGGCGGCTGAACCGGGGCTGGGGCGGGAAGGCCCTACACCAGGAGCTGCCCTGGTAAAGCCGCCAGGGGTCACAGAGGAGCGGCATCGTGGCTTCGGCGGGGCCCCTGGGAATCTGCCCCTAGGTGTGGCGGCCACAGCCCAGGCAGTGTTCAGCTCCAGGGGTTGGGAGACCCAAGGCAGGAGCTCACGAGAGCCCATCGGAATCTTTTTTTTTTTTTTTTAAAACCTGCTCTTGTTTTGTTTTCATGATGGAAACATCAAACATGCACCTAGTGTAGAGGTCAGTCGGACGCTTGCTTGGGGGCTGGTGCCGGCTTGGACACGTGTCCACGTCCTGCCCTTCCTCTTTCAGACGATGCTGATCCCAGAACACTTTTATCAGTTCGACCACAGAGAAGCTTACAAGCAATTACGTTAATTTAGAAACACACTCGTGAGCGATGTGGAAGAGCCAGACCTGGAGTACCACCCCGCCGGCGGGGAGCGTGGGGAGGCAGGACTGGATGGGTCCCCTCTGGGCACCTGCGGGGTGAGAGGGAGCCCGCCGACCAGACACACAAGACTTTGCGTGGCTGGGGGTGGTGCGTCGATTTAGCAAATGGGGCTCTGGTGTGTGGATCTTGGGTGCCTCGGGATTGGGGTCAGGAGGCTGCCCAGTGGATGGAGGGAAACCCTTCAGGCAGAGGCTGCCGTGGGAGGGGCGGTCCCGGGGGAGAGCGCAGTCTCCCCAGAGCTGCACGCTGCATGCACGGCGGGGGCACGTGCCGTGTGTATATGCACGCATGTGTGCACCACGCCCAGCACACAGGGTGGGTGGTGGGGGAGAATGTGCCAGGTGAGAGGTCAGCCTGGAGAAGTGGGAAGAGCCCAGAGCTCTGCTGTGGAGGGGGATTCTATCCTGCAGATCACGGGATGTGGGATGCAGTGACCAGGGGTTGTGGGAACAGTGATCACAGGGTGTGGGGGGAGTGACAATGGGATATGGGAACAGTGACCACAGGGTGTGGGGGCAGTGACCACGGGGATATGGGGACAGTGACCACAGGGTGTGGGAACAGTGACCACGGGGTGTGAGGGCAGTGACCACGGGGGTGTGGGGACAGTGACCGCATGAGCATGGGAACAGTGACCAGGGGGTGTGGGAACAGTGACCATGGGGTATGGGGGGAGTCACCATGGGGGTGGGCGGGTGCAGTGACCGGGGGTTGGGTGCAGTGACCAAAGGGGAGTAGGAGTAGTGACCACATGAGCATGGGAGAAGTGACCAGGGTGGGGGCAGTGACCACAGGGAGTGGAGAGAGTGACCATGGAGTGTGGGGAGAGTGACAACGGGGGTGTGGGGGCAGTGACCATGGGGGTGTGGGGGGTGCGATGATCACGGAGGGGGTAGGCAGTGACAGGTGAATTTTGAGGTGCTTTTTCTCTGTTGGTACAGTCCTGTTTTGAGTTATGTTTTTGTGTTATGTTTCCCCTTCCAAGGGGCCCCTCTGAGAATGCGCATGGCCGTCTGGGAGGACGTGCATCAGGCAGCTTTTTTCCTGTACCCTGTCCAGCCTGTAAAGCCCGAGTGTGGCCCCCGTGGAGGCTGGGCCAGTTATGCATGTGACCACTGCCATCTGTGGCCAGGGCCCTTTCTCTAAAGCAGCCTGGGACTCACTGGGCTGGGCCAGGGGTGGCCCCCCTCCCCTGAGGGCACTTCTGTCTGGATGGCTGCTCACTCACCTGGTCCAGGTGCTGTCCTGGAAAGCCCACTTGGTGACCTCTGCTGTGTCCTTCCTGTGAGAACAGTGACATCACTGTCCCTGTGGACCCATGGACCCGGCCTCTTGGAAGGGGGCCCCAGGGTGGGATCTGGGCTCTGTGTGGCCAGGGATGCCTCCTCCCCTCCCACTCCTGACTTTGAAGCCTGTGGTCGCCTTCACCTCTGGGAAGCTGACCCAAGCCCATCTCCCTCCTCGTTTCTGCGGGGCAGGCACTAAGCCACACTGCCACCATCTCCTATGCCCATGTGGCCTCGAGTTCAGACAGTGACTCTGGGGAATACCTCTGGAGTGGTGGGCTTGTGTCATTGGGTGGCTGCGGGGGTGTGACAGTCTACTCTCCTGGAAGGCATGGGGAGGCCCGTCCCAATGGTTGACACGGAGGGGCGAGCCCTGGGGCTCCCCCGGTGGTGTGACAGGTGCATGGCAGATGCCCCTACCCAGTCTTCCTGAAGTGCGCCTGTTCTCCAAAGATCTCCCATCTCAAGAAATCCCTCTGAGGGGCTGTCCTGTGCGGGGTGGGGGAACCCCTAGCTCACTGGGGCCGGTGGTCTTCCAGCTGGGTGAGTGACCCACAGGACATCTGAACGTGGAGTTTGTTGGTGAGGACACCCTTCAGATACCCTAACTGCAGTGGGTTAGAGCCCCTCCTACCAGGACAGCTCTGTAGTGAACAGACATGAGAGGGTTCCTGGGAGGAACGGGGGGGGGGAGTGGGGGACCGGCAGCCCTCAGCTGCTCACTGCACTTGGGAGGGGGCCCAGGACCTGGCAGATGAGGACAGAGTGCTGGCTGGTCACCTTGACCAGTGGCTTGTGCCCAAGGGACTCCTCGTTCACGTCTGGGACCTCACCCCAAAGATGGGAGGAGGGAAGCTAGGAGGATGAGAAAAATCTAAAGAGGGAGGTTTCCGTTTCCTTCGAGTTTTTATTTCAAGGGCTGGGGGGTCAGCGTTTGCTTCCTTTAGAAGGCGCCTGCTGGTCTCCTAGGTAAGCCCCTCTGGATGCCTCCTCCCGCTGGCTCCCGTGGCCCCCGTGGCCCCCGTGGCCCCAGCTCCCTCCTCCAGCACTGACCCTCCACACCTCCTATGTGGCCAGTGGCCTGGGTCTCTCCTGCTGTGCGGATCCCACATCAGTCCATCCTGGTCAACACTCTGCTTACGTTCTTCTTGGAGTCCCGTATCGTGTGCACTTCCTGACTCCCCAGAACTTGTCACTGGGTCCTAATCCCGTGTCCCCTTATCCTGAGAGCATCTGCTGCCCCTGTCCCAGTGGTCCCTCCTCTGTCACTCTCAGCTTGGCGCTGGGCCCACCTCCCACTCGGGCCTTGCCTGCCCTGGGCCTCCTTACTCCCAGCCTCTACTCCTGTCCTGTGGGGAGGACAAGGGAAGTGTGAGGCTATGGCCTTCCTCCACCGGCGACAAGCCTGGCAGCCCTGAAGCCACGGGACCCCCGAGGCCCGTCCACCCAGTGCCTGGATCCAGAGATGGCTCGGGGGGAGCTGGGGTTCCCTGCCTGTGTCACTCTGTAAACCCGCGTGTTCCCTGTTAACTATGGCGGGCTCTGCCTCGGAGCTCTGGGAATTCTAGAATCGGCGTGTGCCTGGCCCCCTGCCATCCCGGGCCACGGTGTGTCCGGTTAGTCTGCAGACACTTCCCACCCACTCTGGGCCCATACCTGTCAAAGCTCTTGGTCCCTGCTTGGCCTCCTGGGTGTGGCAGGGCCCAAACAATGGTTCATGGGTTTTAAAGCTTGTTCTTTGGTTGAGTTATTTATTTCAAAACTTCTCAGTGATTGTAATATTCACGATGACGTCTTTGGCCAGCACCAGCCACATCACTCTGGTACATCTGTGTAGCACACGCTTTATGGAACAGGTACGTGTGGAGACGGGGCGCGTACCGTCTGGGGGCAGGGAGCCCCGTCCTGCAGGTAGGAAGCCACTGTGCTGAGCAGGGCAGGCACGGCGGGGAAAGCACCCGTCCCTGGGCTCCGAGAGCTCCAGGACCGTGTTAAGTGGCAGGGGGAGGCTTGGGGGCAGGCTGGGTGGCCCAGGCTGTCGGGAAAAAGCATGGCCCAGGGGTGAGCTTAGAGAGGCTGGAGGTGGTGGGCCGGGGAGGCCTGGCGGGGATGCAGGACGATGAAATGCAGGCCAGTGTTCAGAATTTCTCGTGTGCACCGATGCTCATGTGACCAGGGCTCCCAGGCGTGCCAGAGAACTTGGCCGAGAGCTGGTGCGTGATCCCAGCTCTGGCTGCGGGGGCGGGGGGTGAGGGCCCCGGCTCCGATGCGTTCCTGAGTGATGGCGGAGGTTCTGTTCTGCAAGCCAACAGTGGGGATGTGAAGGGTCGGAGGCGTACCTGCCAGGATCTTTGCTCAGCACTGTGAGAATGACGAAGTAATGCAATTGCTAGGAAAGCCACGGAAAGATCACGGGTGCAGGGGATACTGTGGGCGTGTCCTGTGGTGATCAAAGCCATGCTTCTCAGTACCGTCCCTGACCAGCAGCGCGGATGCCTGGGAAGCCCCCAGCCTGGCCCCTCGGGGCAGGAGCCCCAGACACGAGGTGGTCTTCTGCTTTCCCGTAACTACCGAGCCACCTTGCCCTCAGGTGGTGGCCCTTAACCTCTTGGCTGGGTCTGTAGCTCTGGGGTCACGGTGGGAGTGGAATCATTTCCACATGCCAGACCCAGTCCTCTTCATTTTTCATCCCCCTCATGGTCCACTCAGAGCTCATGTCCCCCACATTGTCATGGCCAGGGAGGGCCCTGCCTGCCACGGTGGACGTCAGGACAGTTCATGCTGGCCGATTGCTGGGGCCCTAGGCACCTGCTGGTTTCTCCCATCTCTACACTGGCCCTCCTGACTGTCTGAGGGACCCAGGTACTCACTGTGGGGTGGGGGTTGGCTGCTCCCCTGGGGGCAGAGGGCTGATGAGCCTGCCGGCCATGCACACCTCTGTCCGGGTGATCCCATCCTTCCCCCTGCAGTGCCTGTCCCCCTGGCAGTCGGCCCAGGTCTGCGGGGCAGGGGTCTGCTTTGACTCATCCCTGCCCTTTCTGGCAGCACAGGAGGGACCCTGAGCGGCTTTCCCCGCCTCTCTGGCCATGGCTGCAGCACGTGCCCCCTACAGCCTGTGTGCCCCGCTGACGATCCAAGGCTGTGTCTCTCAGTCAGCACTCAGTGGAGCTGACGGGAGCAGGACTTCCTGCTGAGGCGCGGAAGACCATGCTTTTCAGTCCTGTGGTTCCCGTGCTCTGCAGTCGGGTGGGAGGACAGAAGATGCTGAAATGCTGTGGGCTGCTTTTCTTGTAGCATGCCAGCGCCCTGGTTGACGGCTTTCAGAGGTCTGGTCATTCACAGGGATGCAGGTTCCCTGACAAGGGTCTCTTCCCATGAGCCACACCCATTAATGCTTCAGATGTGTCCTGGATAGTTCCCAGAGGGGTCAGTGTGGTGCCCACACGGGCCTGAGCAGCCTGGAGTGCACACAGGTCCAAAGCTCGGCTCATGTTGTGTTTGAGCGGGTGGACGAATGGATGGATGGATAGTTGCATGGATGGGTGCATGAATGACGGATGGCTGGCTGGAAGGAAGGATGAGATGGATAAGTGGGTACATGGATGGATGGATGGATGGGTGTGTGGGTGGATGGGAGGATGATGGATGGAAGAGTAGATGGATGATTTGAACGAGGGGGTGTATCTCTACAGATCTGATTGCAGCTGGTGGAACCCTGATTATTGAAGGAGGTAATGTCGTGGTGAAGCATTTTTTTGTCGGCGTCTTTGTTCACCGGGGAGTGGCAGGGAAGAAGGACAGGGTGTGTTATCCCACATCAGCACTTCGCAGGTGAGGCGTGTGGGGCAGGAGGACACAGTGAGGAGTCTGAGCGCAGATGGACCCAAGTCTGCGCGCTCAGCGGGCTGGGGTTTCACCTTCGGAAAGGAGGCCTGGTGGGATTGTGAAGCTGGGTGGGCCGTGCGTGGGCTGAGCATGGGGACCTTGTTTTCTCCCACTGTGACCTGTGGGACCAGGAGTCAGGGAAAGCACAGGGGATAGGTTCGTGCTGACCCTGCTCCTTCCCCGTGAGGAAGGGCTGTGGGGTGCTGGCACTTTGAGGAGCCAGGAGCGGCCTCAGACCGCCAGTGCCCCCGACGTGCCAGCACAGGCCTGGAGGTCTTCCCAGGGTGTCCTTCGCAGCCCACGTAGGAAGGGTGGGTGTGCGGGTGGAATTGAGAGTCTCCTCTGTCTTGCAGGCCTGCGGGGGGGCAGGCAGGGAGGGCCTAGGAGGGACAAGGGCCACCCGTTGCTCCACTCCAGGCTCAGCCCGCTCGTGGAGCCGTGTCACTTTGGACGTCAGGCCGTGGCCAGGCCTCATCTCTGTGCATCTCTGTGGGTCATGGGAAAGTGGCAGTCACTGCCCACCCCCCACCTGCCCATAGATGTGAGGACTGGAAAATGTCTCATGGGGTCCTGTCTGGACAGATCTGCCCCTGGACAGCAGCACAGCCAGGCCTGGCCCCCTTGCTCCCATGTGCCCTCAGTTATTCATTCAACAAACACCAGGGCTTCTGTTTCATGAGAGGCCCCACCGCAGGCGGGGGTCTGTTGGTGGGCCTGACAGGCTGAGACCCTCTCGAGGGGCAGACGGCAGGCGGGGGAGGTGGTGGGTGAGTGAACCATCATGTGTTGGAAGCTGGTAACTGCTGTTGAAAACAACAGAAAGAAGGAGCACAGACCGGCTCCCAGGAACCTCCTCCATGCACAAGGGCTCAGGGTCTGCTGCTCTGAGAAGGTCACGTTTGAGCTGAGTTTCTGGAGGCTGGGCGTGAACCAGGTGCTGTGGGAAGAGGGCCCCTGCCCAGGGAGAGGCTCTGAGCAAGGCAAGCCAGGCCGGGGGCACAAGAGGAGGACAGGATAGCTAGGGGCCCAGGGAGCCTAGACCAGGGTGTCTTGGGTGAGTCGGAGGCCCTGCAGCGGCCACGACGGGAGGTCGTGGGAGTGGGCCGGTGGCCCATCTGTGGAAGGTGGAGCCCGGAGGGTGTGTGATGGTGGAAATGGGCCATGCCTGGGGGTACCCTGGTCAGTTGAGGTGGGAGCGGCTGCGGGGGTGAGTGGTGGGAGGGGTCAGTGCCTGTCCCATGCAGGGATGAGTAGATGCACCCAGCAGGAGAGGTGCGGTGAGCGGGGGCGGGGCCAGGCTGAAGGTGTGATTTGGGGGTCTTTGGCCCAGAGGTGGGGTCCCAGGTGGAGGTGGTGGTGTTGGGTAGAGAGGCTCCGGGTGTGCGGCACAGGCCAGAGGGTCCTGGAAGGGGCTGGAAGGGCGGGCTGGGCACTGAGGCCTGAGCCTGGGCTCCCAGCCTGGGCAGCTGGGAGGGAAGGCGGGCTGGTGGGGCCAAGGAGGGCTGAGGCCTTCCCAGGAGCTTTGCTGGCAGAGGGGGTAGAACAGGCAAGGCTGGGACAGGAGGAGCCCAGAGAAGGATCTTATTAGATGAGAAAAACAACCACAGGTTGGCGTGTGTTGCCAAGGATGACAGCGAAGGACCCAGGTCCCAGCTGGAGGGGACAGGGAGCCCTGCTGGCCTGGGCGGCAGGTGAGGGGATAGCCCCAGGCAGAGTGAGGGCCCTGAGGGAGGAGGGACAGTTGGATGACGCTCCTGCCACACTAGGAGCACTCTGGGCTTGGGGCTCTGTGCCCATGTAGACCACCGAGCAGGGCCTGGTGTGGCGTGCTCGTGTAGACCACTGAGCAGGACCAGGCGTGTGCATGGAGCTGCCTTTGACCAATCTGCTGATTCTTCCAGGTGTTGCACGAAGTGGGGAGAGGGTGGGCGGGGGGTGGTTTCAGTCAGAGAAGGAAGAGAGAGCACAGAGTAGGGCGGGAAAATGTACAGCGTTTAGGTCCTGAGCAACCGAGGCAGGAGCGTGGTGGGTGAAGGATGAGGAGGGGCCTGGTGCTCCCGTGGGCAGCATCCCAGGGCGTGACCTGGTGTGGGGTCAGGAAGACCCCACGTGGCTGGGGAGCAATGAGGAGGGGCTGGGCCTGGCAGCCCTGAGACCCCCGGAATGAGCTGAACGGGGGGCCTGGGGGGCTGGGTTTCCCCCCAGGAAGGCAGGGAGGAGGGGCCTGGCATGGGATGAACAGCGTCTTAGGGTGCTGACCTCCACAGGCCGAGTTCAGGGCCCCCTTGGCCTGTCTCACCCGCGGCAGTCCCTTTGGCTACTGGTGTGAACCGACAGCCCCTCTGGGCCACACCTGCTTGCTGGTGACTGTGGCCATGCTTCTCTGCATTGTCACCCTCATCACTGATCACTGATTAGGTGGCTGGTGGTGAAACCTCTCTGTGGCCCATTGGGCGGTGGCTGTGTCTGATCATGAGCGTGGGGGTGAGTGAGGGAGGGAGGGAGGGGCGGGCAGGGCGGCAGGTGGTGGGGCGTATGGTAGCCCCCTGGCTGGGGGAATGCCGAGCACCAGGCAGAGGACACACCTGTCCCTGAAGGTCTCTGCCCCCACCCCCCCCTGGCTGCTGGACACTGACTCCTCCTTGTCGTGGGCAGTTTCAACAGGGTGGACTGGGCAGGCGGGCACTCAGTGACCGGCCAGCTGGGCCTCAGTTTCCCTGGGTGGATCATCATGGCCAGAGGGAAGGGAAGGAGTGATGACTGTGTGTGTAGAGGGGTGGCCTGGTTTACCCTCACCCTGCTGGCCGCTTCTCCCTTAACCCCACGGTCTGCCCTGTGGCCCGTGTCCCACCTGTGCCCAGCCTCCCTGGGGACACCACGTTTCCCAACTTTCACCTGGCCGGCTGAGGCCTTACTTTCTGGAGAAGCCGTGTCTGCTTGTCCATGAGCGTGACTGGTGATGTCCCGGCCCCAGTGTGGGGCTGCCCATGGTGCTGGCCCCTCCACGTGGAGGCTGGGGGGGCGCCGGGATGGGAGGGCATCTCAGAAGGGCTGGTGCACCGTGTCTTGGCAGGACTTTCTGTGTCTCACTGGTTCCCTTGCCTTCCAAACGTTACATGGAGGCCGGGCGGGGGCAGCAGAGCCCGACTGATGACGTGTCGACCGGGAAGAGACGTGTGCTCTGTGCAGTGACGCGTAATTGTTTGACTGTTTGGAAAAGTGCCCACGACGGTGCTTGTGGGCATCGTAACCACGCGCAGCACGTTTAAATATTGACCGTGCGGAGCTGCCCTCTGTTGTTCCATGCGCGCCGGGCCTCCTGCTGCATCCGACAAGTGGCTTCACGAACAGTGTGCGTGACTGATCCCCAGATAGAGCAGATGGTCTGAGAGGACAGAAATCACGGCCTGGTCACCGGGACACGGCCCAGGCCCCAGGGATGGCCATGCTGCCCACCCTGCCGCCCCATGCCTGCTGAGAGGCAGGTACAGGCGCTGCAGAAGCAGGTCCTCCTAGCCCTATACCTGCTTCAGGCAGGGGGTGCTCCAGCGAGGGTCCAACAGTGGGTTTAGAGGGACACGGAAGTATGGCCGGTCACACGGAGATGGTCCGGTCAGGTCACAGGGAGGTGAGTGGGTGACGGGGCGGGGGTGACGGGCTCACCGTGGTTATAGGACTTGGACAGCTCCCTGGACCCTCACAGGGATGGCGGTTTTCTGACTGCGCGGTGTGGAGGGGCGCTGTCCTGGTGATACGTTTCCACGTCCGCTGAGACGTGAGCTTGGCAAGCGTACGTGAGCCTGGTGTCCCCGGCGTGCCGGCGAGCTCACCTGCGTTTGGGGAAGGACGGTCCTGTGCGAGGCCCTAGGGATTCGTGTCCCCGGCTTTCTCATGTCCCTGTCACCTTATTGAACAGCTCTGCTGTCTGCAACCACGGCCCCGTGTGTCCCTCCAGAGGGTCATGTCCCCGAGGCTGTCACACTCACCGGTCCTCTGTGCCACAGTCTGTCCCTGGTGTGCCCCACACCGTCCTTGAGGGTCTGCGTCCCTGCCTGCTCCCCGCCCCAGCCTCTGGCCGCATCCAGGTGCTGCGGGTTCTCCGTCCATGCGGCCTTGTGGCCTGCCCTCCCTTGTCCTGCCGCTTGTCCTGGGCAGGGCCCTTTGGCCAGGGACCTCTGCCCGCCCGCCTCCGTGTTTGTTTCGTCCTACGTAATCGTGTGCCAGTCGCAGCAGTGACGCCCAGAAACCTCTCCGCAGAGACTGAGGGCAGCGGCTCTTGTGCGACATTCATACACACCGTAGCCCCTTGGGGAGGTGGGCCTGGCGGTCCGGGTGTGTCCCTGGGCCCAAGAGCAGTGGGACAGACCAGCAGAGGAGGCTGAGTGGGGAAGTGGGGTCTGGTCCTCGCCGGGTCTGCCACGACTGCGGTGTGGCCGTCTTGTGCTCCCGGGCGGTCTGGACCGGCCTCGAGTCCTTAAGGCTCCTGAGAGCAGACGTCCTGCAAGGCCCCCTTCCTGGTCCAGCAGGTGCGAGCCTCCAAGTCCGGGCTATGGCCAGCGCCCCAGGCAGGTCTTTCTCGCTGGCCCTTTCCTCGATTCCCGTCCTTTGCAGGGAGTGGGAGCCCTGAGGCGCAGGCCAAGCAGGGGGCTCTGGACGCCGTGTTCCCTGGACGTTCCCTCATTTCAGGTGCTTGCAGTATGCTCATGTGTGCTTCTTTTTTTCCTTTTGCTTCTAATCTGCTTTCCTTCGCTGCCCCGTTCGGGAGCCTCTGCTCTCTCCTGGCGTCCTATTTTCTCGGATGGTGTCGTGGGGCGGCCGTCGCGTATGGCCTAGCACAGCAGCCTGAACAGCGACGTCTGTCCGTCCCAGGCCTGGAGGCGGGACGGGCGGGATCCCATCCTCCTAGGCCCGGTTGTCCCGAGGCCTCTCCTGGGCGTAGACGCCATCTCCTCTCTTGGTCCTCGCAGGCTCTCTTCTGCATGTGCGTCCGTGTCCTGGTCCCTTCGTCTTAGGAGGACGCCAGTCACACGGCCCTCCCCTGTGACCTCATTTTAACATAACTACCTCTTGGAAGACCTTATGTCCAGATGCAGCCACACTGTGCAGTGCTGGGGGGCAAGCTTGCACGTGAATTTGGGGGACGCTCCCTGTGTGCTGTTCTGCTACGTGACCACTCTATGAGCGCAGGAAGCCAGCCGCGCGGTGGGTCCGGCCGGCACACCAGACACCCTGGGCAGCGTGGTTGATACACGGGCTGGTGGTCAGAGGCCATAGGAGCCTCTGGCAAGCTCGCGCCCCACGCGCATGTTGCTCTGTGTTCTTTGCCTTCCAGCTTGGTGCCAACGCCCTGCTCTTCCTCAGCGTGAACATGTACGGGGTGTTCGTGAGGGTCCTGGCCGAACGCTCCCAAAGGAAAGCCTTCTTGCAGGCCCGGAACTGCATCGAAGACCGGCTGAGGCTGGAGGATGAGAACGAGAAGCAGGTCAGTGCGGTGGGGCTGTCGGCTGCGCGGACGCGGGGTGGGGGACGAGGGGCTGGGGATGCAGGGTGGGGAGCACAGGCTGGTGGGAGGAGACACGGGGCAGGGAGCACAAGGTGGAGAGCACAGGGTGGGGAGCGGGGCATGGGGCAGGGAGCACAGGGCAGGGGATGCAGGGTGGGGGATGCAGGCCAGGGTGCACGGATTTAGGGGCATGGGGCTGGGTGGAGGGCAGGGAGGGGGCAGTGTGGGCCTGGGGTATGGGGCAGGGAGCACAAGGCGGGGAGCACAGAACACAGAGTGAGGATGGTTAGGGGCATCAGGCCCAGGTTGGCCCCCTCAGCAAGTCAGAGGAGACAGGGCAGCTGCAGTGGGGTCTCCCTAGACATGGAGGTGGAGTATCTGCCCCCCTGTGTGGTCCCCAGCCTCAGTTTCCCCATTGGTGAGACAGGTGCACCTAGGTGACGCCAGAGGGTTGGGAGGCGTCAGGGAGAGCTGCAGAGCTTGCCTCGTGGGCTTGTTGCCCTGGAGGGGGCTGAGCTGCTTGAATGGCAGGTCTGGCCGGCGTTGGTGCAGGTGTGGTGGGCCCTGACCTGCCGGCCAGAGCGACCCACCGAGAGGCAAAGCCTCCACTGACCCTGAGGCTGTCCCTGTGATGGTGGTCGTCATGGAAACCCTGCACCAGCAGCCGGGCTGTGAGCCTGGGGCGCACCTGCCCTGCTTCTGCCGTGGCCTGCTGGGGCAGCAGGACCACTTCCCCCGTCTAAAGGGTGAGCTGGACCGGTTCCCACTGCCTGGAGCCATTGTCAGTCGTGTGTCCCCAGCCTTGTCCCTGTCAGTGGTGTCTCCTGGTCCGCTGCTGTCCTGGGCTCACGGATGATCTGGGAGCTCCAGGGAAGGCCCGTAACAGGGAGGTCCCAGGCTCTGCTTTACCAGAGTGTCGGTGGCTGAGCCTTGTGCTCGTGGGGGTGGCAGGTGGGATTGCTCGGTATGCGAGAGCCCGCCGGGTTGCAAATGCTGGGCGTGGAGTGCGAGCTGCACATTTAGAACACGCACACACGTGTGTTTATTTATAGATACTGTAACAGTACCTAGTGTTTACGGGGCAGGTAGGTTATGGTTTAGAAGCAGATGATGTGTGTGTGTGTGTAGATCGTGTGTATCTGTGGATGGACTTGTCTGTGGGAGTTACGCACCGTGTGTAGATGGATGTGCACGTGTGTGACATGCATGTGTGTGCTCGTGTTGTATGCCACACATGTGGGTACGTGTTCATTTGTGTCTGTACGTACGTGTGTGTATGTGGGGCATGTGTGCAAATGTGTGTGTCTGTGTGTGTGTATACACACGTGTGGGTTTGCATTCATGTGGACTCTGCGCATGCCGAGGTCTCTGTACGTGTGTGTGTGTGTACATGTGTACGGGGATCTACGTACGTATGCGTGTGCATATGTGTGTGGGTGTGCGCGTAAGTGTGCATAGAGTGTGTGCTCACATACGTGTGTGTGTAACTGTGTCTGTAGGTGCATATGTGTGTATACGTGTGTATGGGTGCGGATGTGGATATGAGTGTGTGTGTGCCGGTGTGTGTGCACGCCTGTGTACAGGTATGTGTGGATGTGTGCGTGTGTTTGTGTGTAAATGTGTGGGTGTGTGCACCTGTGGGTGTGTGCACGTAACTGTGGAAGTGTGTGGAAGTGTGCATGCACGTGCGTGACTGTGAGTGTCTAAGCATGTGCGCGCGCATGTAGGCACACACGTGTGTATGATCGTGAGTCCTCGGGGGCTGTGCCCTGAGCATTTCTGCCGCTGGCGTCACCCCCGCCAATGCAGAGGCTCTTGACCGCTTCTGAGACGCCCTAGTGCAATGTTGTCATCCCCCCTTCAGTGCCTCCCTTGACGTCCTGGAAGAAGCGACATCTGGGCTGGTTTCTGTGTCTTGCTGAATCTTCCTTTGCTTTTCCTCCTGTTTTCTGTGCCCTCTGCATTTCCTTTCCAATGTCTTTCTTTTCTTCCTCGGTGTGTGTCTGTCTTCATTTCTCTCTTACGTTGGCTGCCTTTCCCATGGAGTATGGAAGGTTCCGGCCCTAACGTGTCTCCTAAGCCTGGGTGCGTCTCCAAACTCGGGGTTGTCCGCGTGTGGTGCTACAGTGGTGGCCGCCGTGTGGACCGCACTTGCGTGGACGGACCCCCAGGTGTGTGCTCTCCTCACGCCCAAGGCCTCAGCCCCGGGAGCCAGCGGTCACGTGCACTACTGCTGTCACAGGACGGCTGTGCGGGCCCAGCACGTGCTGCTCTGCGTGTGCCGTCTCACGCGGGTTCAGAGCAGCTCTGCCAGCAAGGGCGTGTTTTCTCATCCCGCAGAGCAGGGCGCCCAGACCCGCGGGCGCTCAGGGCTGGTGAGTTCTCACGCAGAAAATCAGCAACATGGTGACTGTCACTCAGTCCCATCAGCGCAGTGAGTGCTTTGTGTCCCTAGGTTTGGTCTTTGTGTATCTTCTTTTCCCACGTCGTTGTCACGATTGTGTCTGGATCATTATATTTTCTGCGTTTTCCCACAGCACTTTAACTGGAACTTGAGGCAGCTGCTCCTTCTTCCCCTGCGTGTGTGTGCACGTGTGCGTGCGCGTGTGCATGACTCTATGTTCTCGGCACCGACATTAAGATTCTGTGTTTTAAAAAATGTTATTTCTCACGAGCATCTCTTTTCATGTAGACTGGACATTTCCCTCGGTTGTGTTATGGGGAGACCAAATACGATGTTGTTTCTCTCCCTGGGCCCGGGGGTATTTTCCAAATAACGCTGTGGTCCATTTTATACGTTACCCCTGATGACACTCGGCTCTGGGGGATCCGCCAGTCCGTGGGTGGGGAGGCTGAGGTGGGCCCGGTGGTCGGGGCCCTGGTGCGTGGCCTGGGGGATGTCTGACCCCCACTGTCTGTTTGGACTGTGCCTCCTGGCCGTTCAGTAACACAGATGGCCACTTTTCCATGGGTTTGCGTGCTTCTCCGTGGCATGTGCATTTGCACCCCTCCCAGTCCGTGCTCTCGCTGTCCCCGTGGGTGCAAACGAGCTGCTCACTGTGGAGAGGCTGGTGCTTCTTCCGGAGGGATCGCCATGTCCCTAGCTCTGTCTCTCTGGCCTTGCTTTCCTTTGTGTAAAGGAAACATATTTGCAAACATATCAGTTACTTCTCTTGGTGGTTTCATCTGGTGCTTTGGGAATAGGAGGCGGAGTGTGGACAGGTCACTTCCGTGTGTCTCTGGATATCCCAAGACTGGATGAGTCAGGACCTTGACCTGCACGCCTTTCCTGTCGGAGCCTGTGGGTTGGTCCGTCACACGGCAGCGGCTCCCTGGGCAGCCCCGTTACCTGCACTTGGGGATCACTCCCAGCCTCTGGCTGGCCCGGCTGCTTTTAGCTTACGAAGCCCAGTCTCTGGGACAGTTCAGACGGGCTTGGCCACCTCTTGCGGGCTCTCAAGTACCTGCACGCACCCGGCATCTCACACTGCCTGGGGACCGCCCGGCAGGCGCAGGGCAGCGGGAGGTGGCCGAGGCAGCTCTGGGTTATAGGTGAGGGACACCCAACCGTATGGCCTGGTCACGGTCGGTGTGTGTTTTCATGTTTGACTCAATTAACAAAGAATCCAATTTAATAGCAGCTTCTAGGGCCTTTTCTAGACCCTGAGCCCGTAAGAAGGCACCCTGGTGACGTGTGAAGGGATATTCATAGATGCACCCTGATTCCAGGATGGGGTGCTGGGGCCGCACCCCAATTCTGAGAAAGGGTTTGGGGGATATGCCTCAGTTCTGGGACGGGGTCCTGGGGGGGATGCACCCTCATTCTGGGAGGGGGTCCTGCGGACGCACCCTGATTCTGGGAGGGGGTCCTAGGGGACATGCTTTGGTTCTGGGAGGGGTCCTGAGGGCACGCACCCTGATTTTGGGACGGGGTCCTGGGGGACATGCTTTGGTTCTGGGAGGGGGTGCTGGCTGGGGTGTCCAGCTCTGGACTGACCACTGTGTGGTGGCAGGTGAACTCACTGGCTTCTGCATGAGATGGCGGATGCTGGGGGGAGGGTGGTCTAGGAATGGGGTCCTGGGTGGTGTGAGCTGGGGGAGGAGGATCCGAGGCCAGCGTGCGTGGTGTGTGGTGGTCGTCCAGGGAGGTCTTTCATTTGTTGTGGCCTCAGCTGGGAGGACACGGGAGATGAGGGAGGGGGGCAGGAAGGTATGTGCCCGTGGCCGCGCGCGGGAGCTCTGACAGGTATTCGCAGGGAGAAGGGGTCAGGCCGAGGTAAGAACTTGGAGGCAGGGGCGGGTTTGTGAGTGCGCACCCAGCAGGGCTGAGATGGGAGGCTTCCCGGAGCAGGAGACACAGTGCGTCAGTGCGCGAAGTGGGTGCTTTACCCTCCCCAGGGCGGTGCCTGCAGGATGGGCCTGGCTTGGGTGATACCCCCAGCCAGCAGGCTTGCAGGAGGGGAGAGCAGGGCCCGCGCTGAGGTGCAAAACCCCGGCGTTAGAACCTGTCTGTCCCCACGGTGGGTCAGGACACGGTGGACGCGCCGCTCTGCTCTGGAATCCGGGGCTGGCGGGCTCTTGTCTACCGTTTGCGGATCTGACGCCAGCACTTTCTTGGTCCATGTTGGTCACTTCTGCTTTGGTGTGGCATGTAGGGTGTTCAGTGCCTGGGACCCCTCCAGGGAGGAGCTGCTAATTGCTCCCCTCCCTCCCTGTCGTTTAGAACTAACAGCCTTCTGTTTGCGGAGACAAATCTAGGAGAAAGTACAGCCGCTCTGGCTGCAGAACCTGAGAGTGTGTTCATCTCCTGTCCTGCTGGTGGAGCCGCGGGGTCTGGAAGAGGGCGGGCAGGGCTGTCTGCTGCGCTGGACGTTTACTCTGCTTCTAGAAGGTTCTCCGCCGTACGATGGAAAAGTTCCCTGAGTTGTCAGTGTCCCCGAGGCTGACTCCTTTAGGAGGGACTTCGGTGTGGAGATCACCCCTCCCACCTAATCAGCATGGACACTGGCCGCTACACCCCTGTGCAAGGTTGTGGCTGAGCACAAGGTGGTGCGTGATCCAGAATGTTCTTCCTGCCATAGTTCACACCCCGATTTCAGGCTTTTGCGTTGTAGTCCAATCTGTAAGGACTTTATTTTGTTTTACAAATCTGGAGCTGACTCAGAGAATTTGTGACTCAGGAGGGAAAACGAGGTGAGTAACAGAGTCGCTGGTGGCAGGGTGGGCACAGTGGAGGCTGAAGCCCAGGGCCCCCCAGACCAGCCACGTTCCCCCTTTCCAGCCCCGTGTGTCCCGAGCCACGCTAGGCTCGGCAGAGGATTTGGGCTTACAGATCCCAGAGGTCAAATCCTCCTAAAGACCTGGGAGGGTCTTCTAACAGGGGTCTTTTACTTTGAGAACAAAAATGTCCAATGTTGTTGGGTCTTTGAAATAGTAAAGCCTTAGAGCAACTGGTCAGGATGAAAGAACAGCACAAAGAGGGGTCTTAGGGACGGGAAATGCGGCTGCAGACAGAGCTGGGCTAAAAATAGATACGAGGTTGGGGCACCTGGGTGGTGCAGTCGTTAAGCGTCTGCCTTCGGCTCAGGGCGTGATCCCAGCGTTCTGGGATCAAGCCCCACATCAGGCTCCTCCGCTAGGAACCTGCTTCTTCCTCTCCCACTCCCCCTGCTTGTGTTCCCTCTCTCGCTGGCTGTCTCTCTCTGTCAAAATAAATAAATAAAACCTTTAAAAAAATAAAAAAATAAAAATAGATATGAGGGAAACACTCAGGATGCGTTGATACCAGAATATTTGAACACTTAGACAAGATACGCCAATTCCCATAAAGTGTCTGCTCCCGAAACTGATTGGAGAAGAAAACGAAGGGTTTGGAAAGCCCGTGACCACTAACATGTCGACTTGGCACTAATGGTCATCTCCAGGTCGGGCAGTTCACCCGTGAGCCTCGTGGGCGTCCAGGGAAGGAGCCGTTCCCGCCCCCACCTGTTCCGGGGATGCACGTGCAGGGTGACCCTACAGAGTTGCTGACATGCAGGTCGCATGCACACGTGGGGAGCGGCCCCTACTCCCAGGCTGTGTCTGTAGGCACGGTCACCCCGAGGCCCTTGGCCTCCTGGCACCAAGTGGTGAGCGGGTTTTGTCTGGACCCTTTGGTGTGTCAATGTGCGGTCTACGGGGCTCGGCAGGGGCTGGCACTTCCCCCTATGTTGTCATCCCCACAATTGCCCAGACTCCATGGAAGCAGAGCTGAGGCCACGGCGCTCAGCCCCACACCCCTGCAGCGCCCCTGGCTCAGGGGGCACCAGACCTTCTGACTTGGGCCGTGGGGCAAGGCCTGCATGTACGCCCTCTATTCCTGCCCTGGAAAGCAGGGCCTGCCCAGCATTCCTTCGGCCGTGCATGCAGGGCGCTGGTGGTGGGTGGTCCCATGGGAACGGGGGGGGCCATCCCTCCTTCCCGCCGGATAGTTCATTTCTACCTGCACATGAGGCAGGTGCATCCCGCTGGATGCTTAAAGCCCCTTGCATGGCCTTTTCTTGGTGCCTGTAAAGAGAGAGATGCTGCTTTCTCTTCTTATCAGGACACTAGTCCTGTCAGATTAGGATCCCACCCTTTGGCTTCATTAAACCTTAATTATCTCCTGAAAGCCCCCCTGCAAATATAGTCACATTGGGGATTAGGACTTCAACCCAGGAACTTTGAGGGGACACACTTCAGTTCGTGGCACCTGCCAAGTTCATGCAGAAGCCAGGTGCATGGTTTGGGGGTACGGAGAGGCTGGCCGTACCTCCTGGCTGGGTCATGGTCGAGAGGCCTCACGGTGCCCAGGGCTGGATTGGCCCCCAGCCTCAGGACTCCCTATGTGGCCTCTTTCCTGGGTGCCACGTGAAGTAGAATGGTACAGTTGGAAGTGGAGAAGGAGGCCGGGGCTGTTGAAGGAGGGGTCGTCGGCTGTGCTCCCCCCCTTCCTTCCTGCTCTGAGTCGTGAGGCAGGAGGCCTGTGCAGCCTCCTGGACTGGGTTCTTGGCCTTGTGAGCCAGTCACTGACTGTCCCTGGGTCTCTCACTCGCCAGCTCAGGCTGCTCTGGGGTCACTGGCCTGATTATGGGACATGATGACAAAAGGGAGATTCTCCAGGTGGGTCTGACCTCATCACCTGGGGGGTTTGAAAGATGGGTGTTTCCTCTGGCTGGGGCTGAGGGGACTCCGAGGGGCTCTGGGCAGGAGGAGCACTGGGGGACCTCAGGATGGAGGGGCCACGTCCAGGACTGCAGCGGCCTGGGGTGCTGAGAGCAGCCCTGGCCGACAGCCGGCAGGGAAACACACTCCTCCGACCGACAGACCAAGCTCGCGGAGTCGGCTGCTGCAGCCCGAGCTCACCCGGCTGTGCTGGCCGTGGCCCAGGTGCCTACCCGGGTCCAGTTGGGCCCTGTGCATGTGTGGACATGCCCGGGGCCTGCCGAGCAGCAGAGACAGGCAGTTTATCTCTGTTCAAGTAGACCTTTCTGCGCCTGACGGGTGACGTGACGTCCTTCAGCCTCTGACTGCCTGTCACCCACGACCACTTTGCTCCCCACGTGGCCCTTAGCATAGCATCTCGGCTAGAAGTGCACTCTCGACACCTCTGTCCATGACGCCTTCCCCTGCCTGCAGGGACACGGGGCTGGCTCACCCAGACAGCGTGAGAGAGCATTTCCCCCCAAGAGGCCAGTAGAGCTAAGGCACCCCGTGTTGTGAATTGAACTTGTGGGGCCATAAGTTCTAGAGCTGAAGCAGTTATGGGATTTCCGTGTGGGAGGGGGGGTCATCCATGGCTCCGCACATCTGAATGCCTGGCGCATGGCAGGCGGTGGAGATGCTGGGATGGTGGGAGGCTGGTGCCAGCCTTCACTCGGCAAGACTTGATGTAAGTGTGCATGGGACACAACTCCAGCCTGGTACCCAGGGGTGCGCCACAGGGAGGATGGGGGGGTCCGTGGGACCTGTTGTGTGGAGAAGGGGCAGGGCATCATTTGGCTGGGGCTCTGAAGGATGTGTAGGAGTTTGCCAGGTAGAGGCTGGGAAGTGGGGAGCAGTAGGCGGCATTCAGGCAGCCAGATGGGGGTCACTGGTGTTGTGTGTGACAGAGCAGGTAGGTGGTAAGCTGCAGCTCTGTCTCCCTGGCCTGGAGGGGTCGGGATGAGTCTGGAACGGTTGCCCCACCAGTGGTGAAGACCACTTGGGGGTCTCAGCATGTTCCTGGCTTCCCACTGGGGTCTAACCCTGAGCTCCGAGGCCGTCACAGCTGGAGAGCGTGGGGATGGGATGAGAGGCCTCTGCAGGTCACCTTGTAGCTCGCAGGTGGCCTCCTCCCCGCCACTCCAGGAAGCCTGTCTCATGAGACCCCGCCCTGAGATCAGCCTCGCGCCCTGAACAGAGGGGCCTCCGCTCCCAGGGCCCTGCCATTCCTCAAACACCATTGCGGAATAACGTCCAGCCGTTTATAAAGCGTATCCTTAGTTTGTCATTGTAACAAGGGAAACGGGCGTGTTTGATCTTCCACTATGGGTTTTCAACGTGGTCCGGCCAATTCCCGGATCCTTCCAGAAGAACTACAGTTACTTACTTTTTAATTAAAAAAAAAAATAGGCCGTACAGATCTATAGTTTACATACCATCAAATTCAGTTTCCAGTTCGAAACAACTAAATGGTTTTCCCATATTTACAGTAATCATCATCATAATCTAATTGTAGGACGTTTTCATCAACCGGGAAGAAACTTGTGCCTTTTGGCAGTGACCCCCCCCGCCCGGACCTGGACACTCCCTGGTCTGTGTCCGTCTCCGTGGACTTCCTGTTCTGGGAGCTTCGTAGGAATGGGGTCGTGCGGTGTGTGTGGCCCCTGGCGTGTGGCTTGAGCATCGGGGTCTGGAGACGTGTCCATGTTGCAGCCTGTGAGTCAGAGCTGCGTGGACGCCCGGGTCATCCCCACTCTGTGGCTGTCACGGACAGTGCTCCGGAGAACGCTCCCGTGTGAGCGTGGGCTGGCAGGGGTTTTCATTTCTCTTGGGTGGATGGCCAGAAGTGGAATCGTGGGTCTCGTGGGGACTGTTGAGCATTTTAAACGTGGCTTTACCATTTTCCGTTCCCACCAGCAATGTATGAGGGTTTTCTCCACACCCGGATTCATCGTTTTCTCTTAATAAAGCCTTTCTAGTTTGCGCTGATTACAGACGCACGTATGATTGTGAGCAGCAAGAGAGAGACATCCCACGTCCCCCTCACCTCGCTTCCCTAGCCGCAGGAGACTGAGCAGTTGCGGCCAAGACGCAGAACATGCTGGCACCGCATGGACCCCCACACCCCCTCCCCACTTCCAGCCCGGAGCTGGCAACCGCCGATCCGTCGTCCGTGTCTATGAAGGTGTCCTCTCAGGAAAGTACTGTGCGTGGAGCCCAATGGCATGTAGACTTCCGGGGTTGGCATTTCCCACATTCCTCTGGAGATCGATCCACGTTCTGGCTGTGTCCATGGCTCACCCCCTTTCCTTGCCAGTTGTGTTCCGTGCTGTGTGTGGATGGACCACTGTTGGACTGACTGCTCACCTGCTGAAGGACATCTCAGTGGTTTCCAGTTCGGGGCGATCGCGAACAGCGTTGCTGTGAACATTCCTGCAGTTTCGTGTGTGGACATGAGTCTTCGCTGCTCTGGGCTGAATGTCCGGGAGTACACAGTTGCTGGGTCGTGTGGTAGTTGCGTGTTTAGTTTACTGAGAAATTGTGAAGCTGCTTTCCAGAGTGTTTGGATCATTTTTCACTCCCAACCACAGAGTCTGAGGGATCCCGTTTCTCTGCACCCTCGCCAGCAGGTGGTGGTGTCACTGTTTGCTGTTGTAACACTTCTGATAGGTGTGTACTGATGTATCACGGTGACTTGAATTTGCATTTCCCAAGGGGCTCTGACGTTGAACATCTTTTCATGTGGTTATTTGCCATCTCTGTGTCCTCTTTGGAGAAATGTCTGTTGATGTCTTTTGCCCATTTTCTAACTGGATCGATCTATCTATCATCGATCTATCAATCTATTGTCTATTAATCATATCAGTGAACCTATCATGTCTATGTATCTATCTGTCTATCATATCTATCATCTATTTATTTATCATTATCATCATCGAGCTGGGGAGTTCTTTACATATTACAGGTACTAGTTCTTTGGCAGGTATGTGGTTTGCAAACATTTCTTCCCTGTCTGTAGCTTGTCTTTTTATCCTCGTAACTAAGTTTTTTTTTGCAGAGCAAATGGTTCTGATTTTGCTGAAGTTGGGTTTGTCAACTTGCCCTCTTATGGCTTGTGCTTTTGGGGTCAAGTCTAAGAACTCTTCGTCTGGTCCCAGATCCCAAAGATTTCTCTTACGTGTTTTGTAAAAGTTTCAAAGTTTTATATTTTACGTTGAAATATTTGATGTATTTTGAGTTAATATTTGCATCACGTGTGAAGTTTAGATCCAGGCTAATTTTTTTTTTTTTTTTGCCTGTGGCATTCCAGTTGCTCCAATGCCATCTGTTGGAAATGCTATACGTCCTCCATTGCCAGTTGTATTGAGATATCATTGACATATAACATCCTGTAAGTTTAAAGTGTGCCACGTAACGATTTGGTTTATGCATATGTTGTGAGGTGACCACCACAATAAGTTTAGCTAGCATGCTTCACTTCACAGAGTTATGCTTTTTTTTTCCCTCTTGATAGGAACATTGAAGACCTACTCTGAGCATTTTTTCTGTGACTTCCTCACTTGGCAGGGAAAGGGGCCGCCGCCTTGACACTTCCGCGTGCAGTGGGAAGTCCAGGGTCCACACTGGGCCTCTGTTGGGGCGCGTGGTGGTTCCTCCTTATTGCCATGCTGGAGAGGGGGTCTGGCTCCTGCCGGGACGGAGGAGCGGGAGAGCCCTTGGTCTCCCCTGACTCTGAGCAGGGTGTGTGTGCTACCGTGCAGAAAGGCCGGGCTACTGGTGTCCTTGTGCGCTCGGTCCTCCTCACAGCGGGGGAGTGTGGACGTGTGCAGGAGTTTCATTGGTTTCCCTGCAGCAGAGCCATTGATGTCTACAGTTTTCCTCTCATGAGGCTGCCCCTCTCCTGGCCCTTTGGCCAGAGAGAGCTGGGTTTGCGGGGAGCGCACTCTGGTGCCTGCTGGCGTTTCTGGATATTTCTGGGCTGCCTCATCTCCAGCTCTCAGTCTGGGGGACGAGGCAAACGGAATGAGTCTGGGCTGCTCCCCAGTCCCCGCGTCTGCATCTCTTTCCCTCTGTCTTTCGGGGTCTTCTCATGACTTTCACATGTAACACCCGGGACTTGAGCTGGAGGAGGAAGAGGAGGGCCAAGTGTCCTGGCAGCAGAGTCCTCACAGCTGTTCCTTAAATACCGAACGCTTTTTAGGAATACTGTGTTCATTTGAAGTCACAGGTTGATCGTCAAGATAAATGTAGTCACGTTCATGGGACGCTGGGATGCTTTGTAGGCTCCATCTTCATAAATCTTCCCTTTTGATTTCTGGCTTTGTATTTTATTTTGCCAGTTGGAAGGCGTCCGTGTTTGTGTGCTCCTCACGCAGCGTTCGCAGTGTGTACTGCAGTTTGGGGCGTTAGGCTGGGCTGGAGATTGGATGTGGAGTTCAGGTAATATCGTTATGATGTCAGAGAACGATGCTGTCCCAGGTTTCGCTGTTTGTAATCGGGGACGGGTCCTTGATCTTGCCAGATGGTGTTTTGCTCCCAGTGGGAAAGTCGCATGCTTTTACTCTTGGTTACGTTGTCGGCTTTAGGCACCATCGCTAATCTCATGGGTGGAGCGGATGCTGAGCCTTTGGTCAGAAGGACAGCCTGCCCTTTGGAATTTCATATGACAATGGCTTATGCATGCGGGAGCGCTCTTTCCCTCATATTTGGGTTCCAGGGAGGCCCATTATGGTTGACGTGGCAGAGCTGATCCATGCCACCCTGACAACCCAGTCTCCATCTGTTAACTGGTCTGCCATTGTTAGTGCGTGGCCCTCATCCTCATGAACCAAGGTGGTAGGTAGGGAGCCGGACATCATAACTATATCCCCAGCAACAGAGGGAGAAAAGGAAGAACAGGCTATCTTTAAGGAACATTCCAGAAGTCCTCATGTGGCCTTTCAAACCCTAAATCGTGGGCCTCTAGCTGTGAGGGGAGGCTGGACAATGAAGTGTTTATTTTAGGTCACCAAGCCCCAGATGAGAGCAAGGGGCTAGTCGTGCTAGAGGTGGAAAAGGGATCTGGGGACAGTGGCCAGCTCTGCCTCGGCCTCTCTCCCAGCGCCTGATGCCACTGCCCAGTGTTTCCAGCATGTTGCCCTCCTGTCCCCTCTGCCTTTTCAGGTCCTCCTTCCCTCCTGGTGCAGCCCTTGGTCTGCGGCTGACTCAGGTTCCCTATCCTACCTCCAGATCATGCAAGGCAGCTGAGGTGATGGAGAGACCAGGTCCTAGAGGTGTGCCAAAGCCGGCGTCCTCGGAGAGAGGGTGGTTCCAGGGTGATGGGGAGGAGGGTGTGATGCACGTGGGGGGAAGCAGCCGCCCTTGTTTGATCTGATGTAGCATTTTTGTAGGTGCAGATGAGGGATTTAAGAGCCGAGCCCTGAGCGGTGGGCCTCGGAAGTGTGGCAGGCATGATGGGGAGTGGGGCCCTGCAGTGCAGTGACCCCTTCTCAGAGCACCTGCTCAGGAAGGTGTGGGACTGTCTCCCAGTCTGATGTGACGGAATTCCAATAGGGCTGAACTGATGGTCCCAAAGAGGCAGAGCTGGGATGCAAGGGCAGGCAGCCATCCTTTTCCCCAGGGACCCTCCGTGCGGGGCACTCAGGTGTAGGTACCGCCCCTGAGCCCCTAATTGTGGCTCGGCGGCCCAGGTGGCCCAGGGTGTGGGGCCCCATGACATTGGGTCTTCCCCAGAAGAGAGCGTGAAGCTGCCCTGTGTGCTCTTCGGGCCCTTTGTGGGCGGCCTTCTGTAGTGTCCGGCTGCATCTGTGTCCCCACCTTGTGCCTCAGGGCATTTCCAGAAGTTTCCAGGTGTTGGAGTTGCTGATGCTGCTCTTGGCCTGTCCATGGGGTGGCCCGAGTGAGCCCCGCTTGGGCTCCCTCCACCTCTGGCACCGCCAGCCACCTGCAGACTGTGTCTCAGTCTCGCCCCAAAAGACCCCCAGCTAAGGAGGGGGTGGGTGTCCACCAGCCAGGCCCCAGTCACCCACCAGCTCCCACGCCATGTGCAGTGGCTTTTTAGCCCCTGGGGCTGTCCTCACATGCTCGGCCTGGACACTTCTGCATCTGGAGCCTGTGTGCTCGGCCAGGACTCGGGGGCATCTCCCCCCAGGTGACCCGATGTCAAGAGTGGCCAGAGGCCATTGCACTATTGTGATGTCCCTCCTCTGCCTCGGAGTCTGTCCCTTTGGCAGCTGTGTGTGTGGGGCTCAGGGTGGAGCAGCCTCGCTCGGGGCACACGGCTCCGGGCACAGGCTCCGGGCCCAAGACCCGGGCCGGCCTGACCCACACTTGGCTCCTCCCAGCATCCTGTGGCGCTGGGCCTGGCCTTCCCCCTCGGCAGCCTACGTGGAGATACACTCCCTAGGGAAGCTTCTCAAGTGTGTGGGATACATTGTCCCAGGCACAGGAAGGGTTCTGTGGAATCTGGCAAGAGGGCTGGAGCCTGCACATCCCGCCCCAGGCCTCCATGGCCTCCATGGCCATCATGGCCATTTCCCAGAGGCCTGCTGGGCTCTGTGTGACCACTGTCACTGCTGTTGCTCTGATCATCCCCCTGAGGTCGTTACATGGGATTATGGCTGCTCCAGGCAGGGACGTGGCCTCACAGAATGGATCTGTGGTCCAGGAGAGTCACTGGCTGCCTGCTCTGGGCTGGGGGATGCCAGGTGCTCGAGGGTTTTGCTAGAGTTCCTCTGGTGATGGGACAGGCTGTAGCTGAGGGGTTGGGGGGGCCCAGAGCAGAGCCTGGGGCTGGAGGGATGGAATGAGGGAGGGGCTTCTCTTGCCCTGTCTCTCATGTGTTTGCACTTGTAAGCAGGTTGTCCTTCCTAATTCTACATGGGATTTCAACCCCGATCTCTTGTTTGCTTTCCGAAGCAGGGTGGGAAGGGGAGTGAGAGAGACCGAGGGATGGGCCTCTGATGCAGGTGTGACTGGTTGGTCAAGGGCCAGTGGGGTTGAGGTCAGGCAAGGATCCCCGAGAGGAAGAGAGGCAGAATCTGGATGAGGAAACTGAGTCCGTGAAGAGGGATGGAGTCTCTAGGGCAGCAGGGCTCCTCTGGAAAAGCCTGGGTGTTTGTTTCATTCTCGGGGGGGGGCGGGGGTGGGGAAGAAAACATCTCACCCCCCTAGAGAAGGAAGAAATCAGAAGAGGAGACCAGGGGGAAATGCAGTGTTGTCTGTTTATCTCCATGAGATCAGGGGACCCCTGCTGGTCCCGGGGAATGGGCTTTTACAGCCTGTCTTGGGATCCCTCTCAGGCCCGTGTTGGGCGGTGGGCTGGGGAGGGAGGCCGGGCCATCCTGGTCAGAGGCAGTGGTGTTTCCTGCCTGTGACCCCTGCTCGCTGTAGCTGGGGCACACGGGTGGGTGGGCAAAGGGGGAGGGTCGCCACGGTGGCCTGGGTGTTCCGGAGGTGATGCTGGTCCCTACCCAGTGCTCTGGGAGCGAGTCACCTGTGTAATGACAGGCCAGGCCTGGGCCCAATGTGCTGGGGCTCGGGGGCCAGGCAGGATCTGCTGGACCAGACCGCATGCTGGCGCCCGTGAGGAGGGTCTGCAGCCCTTCATGCAGGGCAGCCCCTCATGCACCAGCCCCGGTGGAGTGATTGAGGTCTCGCGGGGAAGCCCCTGTGGTTTCACACGGGCCTGTCTCTCCTGTCCAGGAGCGGCTGCTTATGAGCCTTCTGCCCCGGAACGTTGCCATGGAGATGAAGGAGGACTTCCTGAAGCCCCCTGAGAGGATTTTCCACAAGATTTACATCCAGCGGCATGACAATGTGAGGTAGGGCTCGCGCTGGCCTGGCGCTGGTGGGCCTTGGGCTCAAGTGAAGGTGATGGAGGAGATGCAGGTGGAGGTGGTGGAGGTGATTGCAGGGGTGGAGGGTGATGGAGAAAGAGAGGGGGGAGGGTGATGGTGCGAGTGTGGAGGGAAGCGGAGGTGGTGGATATGGGGGCTGATGGACGTGGTAGAGAAGGTGATGGCGATGGGAAGCGAAGGTGGGGGTGGAGGTGATGGTAGAGGGGGGAGGCCATGGGAAGATGGGGGTGGAGGACCCCCCTTTGAGGGGAGGAGGGGTCAGATGTGGGTCGGGAGGCCCAGGTGAGCACCTGTCTGCCAGGAAGCCGGTCCCATGGAGGGTGGGGCTGGAGAATTCTTGGGTGATGGGTGTCACAGCTGCTCTGTCCCACTATTCCTCACCTCCCATTTCCTGCGTGGGCTAGAGAGGGTTGGCACTCTGTCCCTGAACTGGTTTGGGCGGCGGAATTTGGGCTGACTTGGCCCATATCAGGGTAACAGCTGAGCGTTCTTCTGCTTGGTGCCAGGGCCTGGGGTAGGCGTCCTCTTCCTCACTCTGTTCCTCTCATGGCAGCCCCAGGAGGGAGGGATTGTTCCCGATTTACAGGTGAAGAAACAGCCCTAGGGTGAATCAGCTTGCCCCAGACACACTGTGAGGTCTGCGTGCTTGTTTTTAAAGATCCAGTTAAAAATAATTTTATTCCGTTCAATCGTGCATTCCCTTTAAAAGTACTTAAACTAGCTGAGTGTTGCACTTTACATAAGTGCCACTCAGGCAGGCCGTGGTGGTTGCCCCTGGGCCCCTGCAGACACCACAGGATTAAAATCTCCCTCTGTCTGTGTTGAGTGCTGTGGACTGAGTCCCCACGAGCTGGTGCTTGTCCATTTGGAATGAGCTAAGTAAGCTGCCAGCCCCTCCCCATCAGGGTCCGAGCCATCCCTGTGTGTGAGCCGGCGTGGCCAGCTGCTGCCTGGTGAGCATACTCACTCCCACTGCTGTGCCTCTCAGAAAGGACCAGTGTTGTCCTCTGGAGGACGCTGAGCCCAGTAGGGTTAAGGTCCCAGTATGTGGGGCCAGCGTTTCAGCCCCGGAAGCCCAGGCACTGTCACCTCCACTTGCAGGTGAGGAAACTGAGGTTGAAAGCGAAGCCAGTGAGTGGTGGGGATGGGGCCGGGCCTGGGATGGGCTGCTGCTGACATCCACCTAGACTTCCCATTCACCTACTGTCTCTCCTTCGTGGGTAAGGACATGGCACAGTGACCCAGCCCCCTGCTGAGACCAGACCACCAGAACAATCCAGGGAGTGCCTGGGGGGAGGGGTGTAGAGCATCTGCACACAGCAGAGAAGGCATCAGATGTCAAGGACCTCCTGGGGCGGCAGGTGGAGGTGAGCCTAGTGCACGGGTGCCCATGTGCCTTTCTCTCCCTCTTTTCTGGCCTGGGACAACAGACACACATGTGGAAAGTCACCATTTCCTTGTGAGGCTGAAAAATCTCCACCCACATCCCCTGGTGGATGCCTCACTCCCAGCAGGTGCAGGTGTGACAGCTCTGAGATAGGAGAGGAAGCCAGGGTGAGAGATGGCTTCCTACAGCCCAGATGAGAACATCTTTGACCTCCTCACCATCCTTGTTAGAGTCCCTCACTGGTTCCTCATCACTCCAGGATTCAAGTCCCGAGTCAGTACACCATTCACAACTAATAGGCTGATGCCACCAGGAACAGAGGAGTAAGGACATGGGAAAATCCTCTCCTCCATAGAAGCAATGACAATACTGACAAAAACTGTCAGAGTCAACATTGTCAGAATGCTGGAAATGAACCAAAGCCTTGCAAGAATCCAGGAATATTTATTTAAGAAAAAACAGCTAAGTCTTGGTAAAAACAGTGAACTTTGTAGAGTTCTGACTTACCCTGTTCCACTGTTTTTAGCTCCACAATAGCTTTGAAAACCAGCAGCTGCAATCACAGTGAAAACCTGTCCACTGACAGCCACCTGAGGGGACAGAATGGGGTTGGGCTTTGAAAGATTCTCAGAGAACTATGTCATTATTTGACTGGCTGGGAATTCCCTGGAAAGCCTTGCTCATGGCTTGTCTTTATTTGACCTGACTCAACACTCAGTGTGAACAGCTTTTGCCCTGGGACATTTGTTAAAAACAATCAGCGACAATTGTTTAACATCAGAGCTGTCAGAGGCAGTGATAACAGCTGAGGCAAGCAGCAGGGCACTAAAAACTTAAAACTGGGGAACGAGATGTCTGTCAGGTGCTTTGAAAGGCTCTGGGAATATTTCTGCGAATCAGAAGACCATGCACAAGGGGAGGGCTGTGTGCATGCTCAGGAAAGACCACGAGGACCCCCAGGCCGTCCTTGAGGTCTTGAGGCTGACCTTGAGGCTGTGTGCAAGCAGGAAGAGCAGACTAAGACAGAATTGGAAGCTGCCAGGCTGAGTGTGCATCATCAAAGACTGAGAGAGACCTACTGGCTCCAGGCATGTGAGGAATTTTCTGTCCAGTCATTAGCTGACCACTAGGCTAACCAACCAGAGATTGTAATGGCCCCACATGAGGAAGAAAGCAGACTTTACAGAATTTGTCAGAAAAGTCACTGAACTAATAACAACGTAGCAACAGCAACAAAAACAACCCCAATCCTGAGGTGGGGGGGCGGTTCTGATTTTCAGAGTTGCCACATTATATTATCCAGTTTTCCGTAAAAATATATGCAACATGCAAGAAGACACAAATGTATGGCTCACAAAGGAACGAGAAAAGCAGCCAATAGAAGGTGTCTCAGAGGAAGCCCTCACATCAGAATTCTAGACAAAACTAAATCACCTACTTTTTCAAAGATTTTATTTATTTATTTGAGAGAGAGCATGAGTGGGGGAGGGGCAGAAGGAGAGGGAGAAGAGACTCCCATCTCACCAGGGAGCCCAATGCGGGACTTGATCCCAGGACCCCGGGATCATGACCTGAGCCGAAGGCAGATGCTTAACTGACTGAACCACCCAGGTGCCCTTAAATCACCTATTTTACATACATTCAAAGAACAAACTGTGTCTAAATAAAGGAGAACATGAGAAAGACTTCCAGAAATTACAACTTTAAAAAACACTATAATTAAAACAAAAAGATCACTGTGGGGGCTCCACATGGAGCAGATTTGAGCGGGTTGAAGATAGAATTGCTGAACTTGAAGGCAGACAATTGAGATCATGGAACCTGATGAATGGAATGAAAAAAGGGTGACGGAGAGAGAACAGAGGCCCAAAGACTCCGGGGACACTGGCCTGCCCAACAACATGCCCATAGTGAGTCCCGGAGGAGAGGAAAGGGGCAGAAAGAATATTTGAAAAAAAAATATGCCTCCAAATGTCTCAAATTTGATGAAAAATGCTCACCTACACATTGAAGAAGCTCAGTTAGGACACACACAGAGAGCCACTAAGATCCAGAGACCAGGAGAGAAGTGGGAGAGAAGTGACGTGTCACTGCCAACAAGACCAATGTATGATTTTTCATGGGGAGTGGTGGAGGCGGGGACTGGGGGTGGCACGTTCAAGGGCTGAGCTAGACTGTCAGGAATTCTGTATCCAGCAGAAATCACAGTGATGGCACCGCTGTGCTGCATGTGGCTTCAGGGCTGTAAAGTGTCCAGGAAGGAGCCTGTGTTTTGGGGGGGTGGGCACTGTTGTTTAGACCTGCCCAGCGCTGTAGTAAACGGATGCCCACACACCAGGCTTCCATCCCACCAGGTGGGGCCCTGTCCCAATGCAGATCCAGCGGGCCCCTCCGTGAAGCTCTGGAATCCACAGTGGGGCTCCGACAACACTGGGGCTCCAACGACACTGGGGCTCCGTTGTCTCATCAGCCGGCAGGAGGGGAAAGGGGCGAGGAGGCCCACTCACTTCCTACAGGCACATCCCTTGTGCTCGCTGGCCACTGGTCATAGGTCATCTTGGGTTGGGGGCAGGTCTGGTGGCCGTGGAGCTGTGCCCCACCTGTGTCCTGGGGTGTCAGCAGGAGCTCTGCCTGGCCCCAGCGTGTCACCCCCCCATGGCTGTGAGGGCACCCCCCACTTCCCCCAGCCCCCGGTGCTGCCGCCTGTCAAATGGGAACACGGACTCTTCCCTTCCAGCCCGCCCTGAGGAATAAACAGGTTTATTTTGGGGTGCTGGTAAAGGCAGGCTTCCGCACAGCTCTGGGGGCCGCGGGCTGCCCGGGAGGCTGGGCCCCGCGAGCCTGTGGAGGAGGCAGCCCGGTGCCTTTTTCTTGCAGCATCCTCTTCGCGGACATCGTGGGCTTCACGGGCTTGGCGTCACAGTGCACGGCGCAGGAGCTGGTGAAGCTGCTCAACGAGCTCTTCGGCAAGTTTGATGAACTGGCCACGGTAAGCGCCGCCCGCGTCGTGCACGGGTCACCGGAGCCGCCTCTGGGGCAACGGCGTGCCAGGTGTGACCTCCCAGACGGCCCTGCGCTTTCGCGCCGCCCAGCTGTCAATCACCCACAGCTCCCGCCTCACCACCCGTGATTCCTTTGCACAAAGAAAAGCGCTAGCCCTAGTGCGGCCCCAGCGCCTGAGCCGGTTCCAGGCTGGAGGGCGCTGGCTGGGTCGTGAGGCCCTGTGCGCGCTTCTCTGCCTTGCAGGTCCCTTCTGGGGTCAGTTGGTGACGTTTGATGATGCCAGCCCCCCTTGCCTGTGGCAGCAGAGCGCTGGTGTTTTAAGACCTTCCTGGGACAGGTTCAGCCCTGCAGAGATCAAGCCCAGGCCTCGCTAACGCCTGGGCTCTCGGTGCGCCTGGTGTCCTTGGACCTTGACACTGGCCTTCCCTGCCCTTCGAGGACTTGGGGGGGGACACAGGGACATGGAGCCACACCCACCTGACTGGCCAGCCTCCCTCAGGGTGGACCCAGAGGGGTCCTGAGCAGGTGGTCGTGGTGGGAGGGAGGGGTTAACTCTGCGCAGAGTCAGAACTTTTCTCAGGGAAGGTCACGGTTAAAGGACTTGGTAGAAAGAGTAGACAGATGTCCCCTTGATGAGCGAGGGGGAGGAGAGGCCCCCTGCCAGCGTGGCTCATACAGCAGAGTCACGAGGATGTCCCTGTGTGCAGGGCTGGGTGAGTACCACAACGGCTGCAGACGCAGGCCAGCCCCTGCGCAGGATGCAGAATGCCAGGCCCCGGCATTTGTCCTTGACTTGCAGGCGGAGTGGGTCGTGGTCACACTGGCTGCAGTTTTGGTGCTGAGCACAGGCAGGAGAACACTTGGCCTCAGGGGCAGGCGGCGTGAGGGACCTGGACGCTGCCCCCCCCTTTTCCTTGAGGGGTAGCAGGGATCCTGAAACATCCAGTTGTAAGGTCCCACTTGCTCTGAATGGGTCGGTGCTAGAACCCTTTCTCCTGTGGCACCCTGTCATTCTGTGGGACCCCATCTGGGGAAGGCTGCCTCATCTTTCCCGGGGATGAAAGTAGGAAGCAGTTCTCCACCTCGGGCCGGTGTGGCTTCTGGCCGTGACGTTGTTTCGCTGGGCGCAGAGCTGCCTGTCTGTGGTGCCCTGGCAGCCTGTGCTGGGGAGGGGCAGTCTCTGGGCTCCTGTCTTGGGGAGCCGCTGTGGCTCCGCCCACACAAGAGGCCTCCAGGGCCTCCTCCCTGCCCGACACCTGTGTTTTTGGGGAAGTATCAAGGAGGAGTGTGGAGTGTGAGCGTGTCTGTCCTGTGTGGCGTGTGGGGCTCGCTGTCACGGTGGGGTCTCCAGCACCTCCTAAATGCGGGTCAGAACGTGTGTTTTGTCCGGGGCCAGGGTGCCTGGTGGCCCGGGGCTCTCTTGGTGCTGCTTCGAGCTTTCCTGGGCCTGTGGCTTCCTCCTGCCCCTCCTGAGGAAGCTTCTGGATGAGGGTTCCGCTGGCCACCAGGACCGTCAGAGCACATGCTGCTGATGGAACGGTGTGCCCTCCCCCCACCGTCCAAATCTGTCTTTCCAGTGACCAGAGGTCAGCATCCTGGTTCTTGTGGGGACAGGTTCACTCAGTGACTCGGTGGTAAGCAGTGCCACCAGCCTGGTTGCCCCCTGCCCCCCTATTGTACCCGGGAGACTGTCCCTACCCCCACTCTGGGTCTCTTACAACGCACCTGTCCCCCGCCCCCAGGACAATGGGAGTCTTTATAGATTCTGATCTTGTCCTTCCTTAGACAGCTGATTTGTAAATGTCTTCTCCCTAGCTTTGTTCTGTTTATTTATTTTCTTAGTGCATGACCCTGTGTGCAGCCCACTTATCAGTGTCCTCTTGTGTGGGCTGTTGCATCCCCAGAGTGAGGGAGGGGTCTGCTGGACCTCCTGCTTCTGCTTGGGGGAGGGGGCACGGATGCCTGACGCTGGAGAGATGGGCCTCCCCTGACCAGAGTGGAGGGCGGAGAGGCTGTCCCAGGGGAAGCATGGTCTGGGTCTTGTTCTCCGGATGAGATGTCACCCGGGGGCTCGCTGTCCTGTCCCCTTCTTTCCTTCATCAGCTCAGGATACAGCTCCAGTCCTTGCCTGTCACTTTCTTCCTTTTTGAAGCAGCTGCTGGTGTGGCTCCCATGAATGCCACCTGCAGCTCTGAGCCCGTAGCCTCACCCCGGCCCAGGAGGGGCCTCTTGGGCTTATGTCCCAGCTGTGACATCACTGTCCCTTTGCATGGGCACCCCACTCGGGGCACACATGGCAGGCATCCACTGGGCCTCTTCTGGGGATGGCACGTGTTCCACGCGTCTCCTCAGGTCATCAGACTTGGGGCGCCTGGGTGGCTCAGTCAGTTGAGCATCTGCCTTCAGCTCAGGTCATGATCCCAGGGTCCGGGGATTGAGCCCTGCATCGGGCTACCTTCTCAGCAGGGAGCCTGCTTCTTCCTCTGCCCGCTGCTTCCCCTGCTCTTGTTCTCTGTCTCTGTCTCTCACTCTCCCTGTGCCTCTGATAAATAAATAAAATCTTTGAAAATATCATCAGACTTGCCTTATTTTTTTTATTAAACGTATTCCTAGGTATTCTATTCTCTTCGATGCAGTTGCAAATACGATTGTTCTGTTTCTTTGAACATTCATGTTCATGCACAGAAATACAACAGATTTCTGTATGTTAATGTTGCATCCTGAAACTTTACTGAATTCATTTCTTGGTTCTGACAGATTCTTGGTGGCCTCTTCAGGGTTTTCTGTAGACAATAAGTCATTTGCAGATAGAGACGGTTTGATTTCCTTCTCATGCCTGACTGCTGAGGCTGGAACTTACACTGTTGAATAGAAGTGGCAGGAGTGGGCCCCCTTGTCTAGTTCCTGATGTTGCAGGAAAAGCTCTCCTGTTCTCACTGTTGGGGACGATGTGTGCTGTGGGCTTGGCGTACGTGCTTTCACTGTGTTGAGAAATGTTCCCTCTGTACCCACTGTGTTGAGAGTTTTTATCATGAAAGGACATTGAATTTTGTCAAATGCTTTTTCTGCATCTGTTGAGGTGACCGTATGATTTTTATCCTTTCTCTTGTTAATGTGATACCACATGGATCGATTTGTGGATATTGAACCATCCTTGCATCCCTGGAATGCATCCCACTTGATCATGGTGTATAACGTACTGATGAAAGCCTCTGTTTGCTCCTGTTTTGTTTTGTTAGGGATTTCTGCATCCGGGATATTGGCGGGTAGTTGTCTTTTCTGGTAGTATCCTCTGGTTTTGGTTTCAGGGTAATGCTGGCCCCATAGAGTGAATTTGGAAGCTTTCTTAGAGTTTGAGAAGGGTTGGTGTTCTTCCTTTAATGTTTGGTGGAGTTCACCAGTGAAGCCATCCAGTCTTGGGCTTTTCTGTGTCTAGGCATCTTGATCACCGATTCAGTTTCCTTGCTAGAAGTAAGTCTGTTCAGATTTTCTGTTTCTTTGTGATTCAGTCTCGGTAGGTTGAGTGTTTGTAGGGGTTGATCCATTTCTTCTAGGCTGTCCGGTTTGCTGGTGTATGAGAGATGTCCCTTTTCAGTCACGACTTGGCTCTTTCACCAGGACACGTACTTGTGTTTGGGACTCTGGTTTTGATATTTTAATTGAGAGATGTGCACACATTCGAGATAGCAGGTGCAGCACACGCAGAGCCACATGGCGTGTGGGCTGCTGTGGGACGTGGTGGAGGCGTGTATATGTATGTGAGTGTGTATGGATATCTGTGGGTGGATTGTGTACAGGCAGGAGAGCATGCGTATGTGTGTACACATGTTAAGTGTCTGCCTTGGGCTCAGGTCATGATCTCGGGGTTCTGGGATCAAGCCCCGCATTGGGCTTCCTGCACAGCGGGGTGTCCGCTTCTCCCTCTGCCTCTGCTTCTCCCCGCCCCCCTTGTGTGCACACGCTCTCTCTCTCTCTCTGGCTCTCTAATAAATAAAATCTTAAAAAGAAATGGCCCTCTTTACCTGGAATTCTAATTTTGTCCTGTGTTAGTGCGTCTGTTCCAGCTTTCCTTCTATTATTGTCAGGAAGCATGTCTTTTTCCATCCTTTCTTTTTTTTTTTTTTTTTCCAGCCAGTTTGTGTCTTTTTATTTAAAGGGCTGGGTTTGCCTTTTCTACCTCGAATCCGATAGTCCATGTTCGCCCGGCTGTGCTGTCGGCCCACTGTGGTTCATCCCATCTGTTCCTTGTCGTTTTTTTACTTTTTTTGCTGGTTCGTAGGTTTACAGAGTATGTTCTGTGACTCGGCCCTCGCGCCTGTGTTGGCTGATGGGTTAGCACTGTTGGCTCTATAAGTGTGGTGGCTGCCCTGGGGTCTGCAGCACATTCCTTGGCTCTGTCTGAGAAGCTCACGGAATGCACCTCCCTTCTTGGCCTTTGCGGAATCGTGCACGTTTTACTTTTTGTCATAAACCCCGTTCTGTGTTGTTACCATTTTTGTTTGCACAAACACGCCGTTCTCCTTGGAAGAGAGAAGGCACAAGCACAGTGTCGTGGGTATTTACTCTGCTGCTCTCGGACCGCGTGGGATTCGCCAGGGTGTCTCCACGTGGTTTCTCTGCTGAAAGAAGGATGGGCCAGCTGGTGATGAATCTGCTCAGTCTTCGTTTTGCCCTAATTTCTGGAGTTTCTTTTCACTGGGTATAGAATTGTGGGCCAACAGGTGTTTGCTCTGCCATACTGTTTCCAAGGACGGCACTCTGGTTCTCCGTACGAAACATGGTGTTTTTTCTCCAGCTGCTTTCCAGATTCTCTCGTCACTGCTGGCTTTAAGCTATTTGATGTTGACGTGCCTCCAATGTGGTTTTCTTCACAGTGTTTGGGCGTCTCGTTAGGTTTATGGTTTCGTCCTTTGGGGGAGAAAGCCCTCAAATACTCCTTATGCGTCTCCCCCCTCCTTTGGGACCTCGGTTCACCTGTGTCGGGATCTTGACATCCCACAGCTCACTGATGATCCTTTTTTATTTTGGGCTCTTTTTCCTTTTCTTTCATTCTGGATGGTTTCTGCTGTGGAGCTGTCCAGGAGACTGGCCTCGTCTCCTGCGAGTTGTGACCTGCTGTCCACCCGTTGGTCTGGCACAGTGTTGGTCTCAGAGGCTATGTTTCCATCTCTGGAAGTTCAGTGTAGATCCCCCCCGCCCCGTCAAGGTCGCTGCCAGACAGCTGAGAATTAGGCCTCTCTGTTCTTTTGTGTGTCGATGGTGTTGAGTATTTTTAAAATGTGCTTTCAGTCCAGTCTGCTCCAGCCCTGCTTTGCGGAGACGCGGCACGTGTCCCAGCGTCCGGTGTACAGGATGCAGCGAGCCCCGCAAGTGGGCTTGGAAATCACACGCACTGTGATCCAAACACATCCGTCCTCACGAAGGTCCCTGCCGGGCAGTCAGACCCAGACCGTGAGCATGTCTGCCCTGCTCTCCACAGTCACTGGCTGTTTATTTACCCCTTGTCCTCGGCTGGCCACAGATGTGCACAATATTTTTGACCTTTTCTCCATTTCCTGGAGCCATTTTAGGCTTACATTTGCTCTGATGACAGGGCCCTTCTCTGGAAGTCAGTGTTCTTATCGGGTTGGTTATCTGTGTTACTCTCGATGTTCCCATGGAAACCCGTCCGAGAGCCAGAGATCGCTGGGGTGTGTGTTTGCATCCGTCCTTCCTGTGCCCCATCCTTCCCCCTCCTTGAGCTTCCCCTGGGCTTGATCGAGGGGCCAGGACTCGCCGGGGAGCCGTGAGGACTCACTGGCACCCTCGCATCTCGTGCCTTAGTGTCCTGGCCCGTGAAACATGAGGAGACCTGATGGCCCGCTGTCCCTCCCTGCTCCAATGCCCTTGTCCCGGGAGCCGCTCCGAGCTGTCAGTGCTGCGTGCTCGTCCACCAGCTGCGTCCCACTGTGGAGTCTTGCTGTTTCTGCAGATGTGCTGTGCCCGCGGTGGACCGACGGGGGAGCGAGGGGCTCTGCCTGGAAATTTCAGGGCAGCGGGGAGGCCGGAGCTGGGCTGAGTGTGGTCAGGACTGGGACCAGCTGGGAGGAGAAGGCAGCGCATGTGTGGTCCACGCTCAGCTGGAGAGGCGGGCCCCAGGGCAGACATGATGTGGTCGGAGTATGTGCAGGATGACCCGCGGGGCGGAAGCCCTGCTTCCAGAACGTGTGTGTGCACATAGGTGCCTGCCGTAGGGGGAGGGCTGGAGGGAGGGTCCCAGAAGGACTGTGGTTCTCGCTGAGTCGTGCGCCTTGAATGTTAATTTTCAGAGCTTCCTGCATTCATCCAGGATGAGCCTGGATTTCTTTAATTATTCCTTAACGAGCAGGAAATAAACATTGTTTCCTGAAAAACCAGTAGGTGTTTGGAATTCTGAGGAACCTGTCGTTTCTGTGAGGCCGCCTGTAGACACTCGCCCCCGCCCTGCCTACCGGCGGCCGCCCCAGTTCTGTGCGGGCCCTGGGAGGCAGGAGGCGGCAGCGGAAAGCGGGGCCCTCGTGCTCCAGGCGCGGTTTCCTTGGGTGGAGACTGTGTTTGCTGCTGGAGGGCTGGCTCCATGCCTGTGGGCCACATGGGGTTGCCGGGGCCCAGGGGCCACCCAGGACGGTGAGAGTATGTCCCTTGTGTGCCGCTAAGGGCATGCTTCTAAGCAGATGGCTCAAACCGTGTTGGCGTGTCCTTTCTGGGACAAGGTTCTGTGCTGATCCTGGAGTGTGACCATTGCTGCCCGGACCATGGGCGCTGGAAGGGGGCTTGGGGACCTTCTCCCCAGGGTCACTCACCTGGTCCTCCCCACTCCGCCTGCTTCTGTGTGCAGAGATGGAGCCCGTGGTTGTGCCCTCACATGGGGTCCTTCAGGGAGGGGACGTCCACTCTGTGTCCGGGGAAGCTCAGAACTGCGTGTGGCTTGGAAAGGTGTGGGGTGAGTGCGTGGCTCCTGGGCACGTGCTCGGGGAACGTGCAGGGAGAGGCATGGCGGCCTCACCTGCCGTGCGGAGGAAGAACACGGACCCCCTATGACACCGAGGAGGCCCGGCTCACTGCGGTGTGCCTACTGTGTGCAGATCCGACCTAGGTGACGGGTGCAGCCTGAACAAGTCAGACCAGCCTTGCCCTCAGGGGGCTCGAGAACTTGTTTATGGAAATTTCACTTGTGCATGGAGGCAGAGGACATGACAGCCCCTGCAGGACACCTGTCTCCTCTCTCAACAGTGGTTGACGTCTGGCCAGTCTTGCTTGGTCTCGCCTCTCCTCCTGGTCCTAGATGTCACTGCACCTTGTGCTCGCAGCCTCGGCCCCCAGCCCTTCCCTTGAGCGTGACTGGCCACCATGACGCTTTTGTCATCCACCCAGTGGACTACAGGCGTGGCGGCTCTGATCCCCTGTGGGCTGCATCACCTGCTTGTCATGTCAGGTGCCCTCCCCTCAGCGGCCTTGTTCCAGGCAGGATACGTGTCTGGGTGTAATTTATGGAGGGCACTGACCGCTGGCTCAGAGCTGATGCCATCTGTCACAGCCCCCCAGTCCCTGAGAGGATGGGCACAGCAGGTTGTGCGGGAGGCAGAGGGGCTGGGGGAGCATCGCCGGGGCTTTCTCGGGGTTTCTATGGAGGAAGAGGCGAGGCAGGCGAGGGGCTAGTCTGGGGGACACAGACCCTGGGCTCTGGGTGTCCCCTGTCCTGGCACCTGGCCTGGGCAGCAGGGTGGGGTCACGGCTGGGTGTGAGGGTAGAGAGAGGACGTGTGGCTGTGGGCTCTGGACCGTTGGGGTTGGCGGAGTAGGAACAAACAGGACCTAGTCAGCAAGGCCCCCAGATGCCTGTCAGGACACAGACAACAGGAAACGGGAAACATGCATGTCGAGCCCTTCGGAGTGGCTCCCGTCTGCCGTCTCCCCTGATGACCAGGCCACCAGAGCTGGGGCTCAGGTCCCGGGGTTCTTCCTGCATCTTAGGGAGCCTTCCGGAAGTGCCCGTGGTCTCCCTGTTCCTGCCCCGGCGTGCCCAACACTGGCTCCCATCCGGGTGCAGCGTGGCTCACGGTTCCCGTGGTTCCCGCGTGTGTGATCTACCTGCCACCTGCTTCCCATCATGTCGCACCTGGTGCCGCGGCAGCTGCCCTGAAAGTGGGGCCGCTTGGCAATTCACTGGGGTGAGCGTTTCCTGTCATTTTTCCGGCCCTTATTCGCTCATGATTCTCTAAACAGAAAAATGTTCCCATATCCGCTGATTGGTGATCTTCAAAAACCGTAAGTGCTTGGCTCTTGTCACTGATGTTTTCCCAATAAGGAATCCATGCCCTAGAACCCGCCAGAGGGCGAGTGGGGAGCTCCTTCCGCCCTGGTCCTCCGTTCTGGGTGTTACTGGATTTGTGGATGCTGGTGTGTGTGGACACATTCCATCCGTTCCTGTTTCTGACGCTCACGCCTCCTGTCTGTGGGCGCCCGTGCTGGTGCGTCCTGCCTCCTTTGGACAAGACTTTCCCCCGGCCCGTATCCAGGGATAGCCTCATGCAGACGCTGCTTCTCCGGGAGCCCGGCTTCCTCCCAGCACGAATGGTTTTCCAGCTCGTACTCTGGCATTGCAGGACACAGGGATGGGGGTGTTTTTTAGAAGAGTAACGACAAATTCTGAGTTTGTGTGGGTATTCCCAACTCACCGACTAACTTCACTCCTTCGATTTTCATTCCCGTGTCTCCTCTCCCCCGAGGCTGGAAGTCCTGCCAATGGTCATGCCGTCATGTGTTTATATACTGTTGACTCAGAAGAATGTTGCCAGCGTCAACACCCGCAACAAGACTGCGGTGTGCGCTTTAGGATTCGTGTAGCATTTCTTCGTTTTGTCCATGGCTGACATCCCACTGGACACATGGTCACGTCACCTGGAATAATTACCTATGCGGTCACGCTCCCGACACGGTCACCTGAGGCTTATTATTTCAGTTTTCGGGCATCGCTGTTTTCAATTTAATTTCTTTATAAAGATTTATTTATGTCTTTGAGAGAGAGGGAGAGGAAGAGAGAGAATCTCAAGCAGACTCCCCACTGAGCATGGAGCCCAGTGCAGGGCTTGAACTCATGGCCCTGAGATCATGACCTGAACTGAAATCAGGAGTGGGACGCTCAACCGACGGAGCCACCCAGGCGCCCCTCAATTTAATTTTTTTAAGTGTGTAAAATATTTGCACAGCTCGATTCCTTAGTGTAGACCCGAGACCAGGTGGTGGAGGGAGGGCAGCCCTGCGCACGCGGTCTGGCTTCACGCTGCCTGGGGGGCTGCCCCTCGGTGCTCTCTCAGTCCCAGGCACTAGGAGCGGACACACATGGGTGACTGTCTGCTGCCGGGAGGTGCCCGCGACGGGCACAGTGCCTGCTCGGGCCTGTCTGGAGCTGCAGAGTTGGCCCCGCTGCAGGACAGACATCTGCTCCTGGGTGGTCCCTCCCAGCGCACGGAGGCTCTGGGACAACAGCACCCCCATCTTACCCAGGGGCCGGCACAGAAGGGCCGGACGAAGGGAGCCGTGTGCAATGCTTTAAGTGGAATGGAAATCGAAGTGAATGGTGATCCGTGCTCCTTCCCAGCGATAGCCACCCCTTACGTCCCTCCGAGGCCCCCCCCGGCAGCCCGTGCAGCAGGGCCGGCAGGTCAGAGCTCGTCCGCAAGCCTCAGACCACACCTGGCAGGCTCAGCGTGAGTCCTTCCCACCTGGATCTTCTTGCCGTCCGTCTGGTGCCACCAGCCACTCCGTCCCCTAGCCTAGGGGGAGGGACAGTTTGGACACTGTGGGCGGAGGTCTCAGGAACAGCTGTCCATTCTTTGTGAAGGCCGGGGCTCAGCTCCAGGGCTGGCGTTCAGGAACCACTGGGAAGATTTTAAATTGAAACACGCCAAACTCAATGCAAACACCTCTTTGGGTCTCTCAAGCTTGCTAATGACAGCCAGAACATTTGCAATTAGAAGGACAAGATGAAGTGTTAGCCACTTACTGCCCCAGTCCCCTGTGGACTGTGTCCCTGGCCTGGCCCTGCAGCGGGCCAGCGAGGAGGGGCCGAGGCTTTGCGCTGGGGTTTGGTCACCAAGGACACATCTGCCGCTGACAGGCTGTAATGAGGGGGCTGTGGCCCCTGGATGCTGCCTGCTAAGTGCTTTGCCTCCCTGCCCTCACTTGGAGATTGGCCGTGCAGGGCAGTAATGGTCACACCAGGGCTCCCAGGGGGCGCCTCTCCCCCTTCCTGCAGCTCACACGAACCTGATCACTGGGAGGACTTCCTGATAGCCAAGAGAGGAGCGAGGCTCGGCAGCGGCCCCTGGTGTCATCCCCGGGCCTGGGGATGGGGGAGGTTGGGAGAGGGGCTCCCTGTCCCTGGCCTGCTCTGAGTGTTGGGGGACGGTGGTGATGGGGACAGTGTCAGGAGAGAACCCAGTGTTGCCTGCCGGCCTGGAGGCTTGGTGAGCGTGGCCAGAGAAGGCTGGCTGGCTTAATCCCAGGTCCTCAGCTCTGCAGGGAGGACATCTGCATCTGGCCATCTGGTTCTGGGACCCCCTGATGTCATCATAGGACAGGTCGCCCCCAGCACGTCCTTCTCATGGGACACTGGGCGAACCCCCTTCCGCGGACGAGGAGGCTGGTGTCCAAATGGTTAAGTGGTTGGATGTGGTCACTTGGAGGCTGAATGGTCAGACCTGGACCTCCCTGCGGCCAGCTCACAGTCTGTGGGGGGAACCTGAGGGCTCTGCCTGCTGAGGGAGGTCCGGGGCTGTGTGGGCCCCTGGTCCTCTGATGCACAGTCATGGCCCTAGGTGTGTGTGGGCGTGCAGGAAGCGGGAGCTGAGAGTTCTTACTGTGAATTCTCAGGTTAACGTGTCGCATTGGAGGAAACGTGCAGGAGTGAGGTCTTCTGTGACTGTTGGAGAGCAGGATGGGACAGGAGCTGTGGGACTTGCTCTCAGAGTGGGGGCTGTGGGGCAGGACATCTCGGGGCCTGTGAGCTGCTGCTCACCCGGGACGTGCTGGCGAGGCCAGCCTCTCGCAGACACACGGGCCCAGGGCCCACGGGACACACGCAACGTGGAAACAAGCTAGGCTTCTCACTGGGTGTGTTTGTTCTGGGAAACATCGTAAGTTTTCATAAAATTTGCTGCTTTCATTGACGTGTAGCGGATTTGCTCTCACCTTTGCGTTAATGCATTTTGAAGAATGTCTCAGCTGTATCTTGTGGTGAACGTCCAGGGGCAGGACCTGCTCACGGGAAAGAGTTTTGTGAGGCCGTCTCGTATTTTAGGGGCGTAAAGGGGAGCTCTACGGAAATGTCTGAGAAGTAAAACCGCAGTCACAGATGTAATCACAGCAGAGACCAATGGGCTAACGCATGATAGCACTGGGAAGTCCCTCCCCAGTGGGACGGTGAGGTGGGTGTGGACACCCTTACTGTTACGTAAGTGCCAGAGTGGACATTCTGGGTGTCCCTGTGGCGGCGAGGTCAGGGTGCAGACCCTGGCGGTCCCCTTGGGGCTCAGGCTCTGGCAGGTAATTCTTTGGTGACCGCTGCCCACATGCCCCATGGACCTCGATCTCAGGGACACTCAGGTGCGTGCACCTGTCCGTCTGGGGCTGGTGTGTGTGTGTGTGGGGTCTGACGAAATACATAGGGCCCATCACGTGGCTGTCCGAGACGGTGCTCAGGAGGGGTGCTGTGCTGGGCCCCCCGGGAGAGAGAACGTCCCCGGGAAAGGAGCTGACTCTGGACTTGGGGCAGTTTCCCAAACTTGAATGATCTCTGGGTTTGGCCAGGTGGGCTGAGGGACAGGCAGGGTGGACCCCTGCATGGGAACAGACCTGAGTGCAGGTGTGGGGGCTCGTGGGTGCCCTGGGTGACCCTAATCACAGCCCATTCTGAGGCTTCCCTGGCCTTGGAGGGGGTCCCCTGGGCGGGGCTATGGGGCCAGGTACCCGTGGTGCTGCCATGGTCACTGGCTCCGTGGTGGCGAAGGTGCAGGTGCCCAGGCCCCAGGTGCATCACTAACGTGCGATTTGTTTTCTTGTCCCCCAGGAGAACCACTGTCGCCGGATCAAGATCCTTGGGGACTGCTATTACTGCGTGTCTGGCCTCACCCAGCCCAAGACTGACCACGCCCACTGCTGCGTGGAGATGGGCCTGGACATGATCGACACCATCACGTGAGTGCCCCACGGGGACCGGTCCTCCTCGCACCCCCACAGGCCCCGCAGGCCTGCACTGTCCTGGCCGATCTGTCCCGAGGGGCCGTCTGTCCCCAGGCTGCGGAGAGCCAGGCTGCATGGTGAGGCGTGGGTAGGGGAGCTCCTGCCTGAGCTGGGTGCCTCTGAGACCCTCTCCTCTGTAATTTGCTGGGACGGCATTTCTTCATCTGCGGCCATCCCGGGTGTGGTCAGGGAATGCATCAGTGGTGCAGGAAGAAATCAGCTTCATAGCTTAGCCAGACAAGACATCCAGGGAGTTAGCTGAGGATGCGGCTGGCTCAAATCCAGCCGAATTCCACTGAAAGGAGCTGCACGTGCTCGTCTTGACACGCAGAGGTGCTCGGGGGCTCTCTGCTGAGGGAGCAGGTGTGCGTCCCGGGAGCACCGTGGGCCTGCTGCACCCACTTCTGAGCTGGCCTTGTCTCATCCCGTCAGAGAGCAGCACGAAGAATTAGGGACCCTCCATCGGGGCCGGGAAGGAGGGGGCTGGGAGGTTGAGCTGGTGGACAGAGCACCCACGTGCCCACATCTCAGCAGTGTGGAGGGGTGGGTGCGGTCCAGCCAGACAGGGTTAACAGGGACTGGTGTAGACGTCCACACTCGGAGCCGAGAAGTGGTAGCACCACTGTTGTAGGAGGAACACGGAAGAACAGAGAGAGAGAGAAATGCAAATGAGGAGGCTGAGAGGTGGGGCTGGCCTCGAAGATGGGCCCCTGCAGGTGGGGTGTGGAGGCGTCCAGGAGCGGGACGGCATCCTCGCCAGCACTTCCTGGGACAGTGAGTGTGGGGCCTCGCCTGGGGAGTGGGTTCCTGTGCCAGTGGTGGCCGGTCAGAGCCCAGCCCTGGGTCGGGGGCAGAAGAGGCCCTGGTGACTCTGTGGTGCGTCTAAACCCTGGAGCCCCCGCTCCCGAGGAGGAAGCCCAGCAGCAGGGCAGGCGGGTGGGGACCAGGGACGAATCAGAGCTGCATCCTGCAGAGGACGTGGAGGCTCGAAGGCGTCTTCTGTTCTCTGAGAGGGTGTCCTGTCGTGTCACCTGTCCCATCACACCGATCAGACCACAGCGCGCCACCTGTCACGAATGCACCGTGCATTCACGTCCTTTGTCACAGTGTATGCTGTATGTTCTGTCACGTGTCACTTCTTGTATCACGTCATGTGGGACGGTCCAATGTCACATGTAGTCCCGCTGACCACCTGTCACATCACGTCGTGTGTCACGTCCTGTCTCGCTCTGCGGACCTTCTGCGCCAGAGTGAGGTCACGTGCATGGAGGTGCAGGGAGGCAGGTGTCAGCCCCTCCGACCGGGAGCGTCTGGGGAGCGCCGGCTCCGCTCAGGCGCAGAAGCAGGTCAGGGTTGCATGGTGCATGGAGAAGTGCGTGTGTCCCCGCCGCGGCCTGGCTGGCTGCTGCAGATGGCCCATGGGGTTGAGCCAGATGGACTCGTGCCCCTGAAGGTGGGTGATGCCGGTGGCCCCTGCTGGGGTCCTCCTGGGGGGGCCTGGTGCCCCTGAAGCCTGCCCCCCCACGGTCTCCCCACCCGGAGGGGCCTCTAGATGTGCGCTTGGTTGCTCACGTGGGGCTCCAGCCTCACCCAGTGCAGCCCCGCCCTTCACTCCCTTGCCATCTCGCGGGCTGCATTTCAGCAGACTTGGAGGTGTTTCTGGTGGCGTCCCCCTGCCTGCCCCTGACCGGGAATTCTGCACCTGCCCTTGGGTTTCCGCTGTGTGGAGAGGTGGACCTGCCTGCCTTTCTCAGCTCCCTGCTCCGTTTGCTCTGGGACATGGGGTCCCCTTGGCTGTGTCTCCTGGCCTTTTAGCCATGAGCTCCCGGTCCTGGGGTCCTGCTGGGCCCTGAGACCAGGTCTTACCATTGGAGGCCGTCCACCCCAGGCTGGAGGGCATTTTGAGTGACCTCAAAGGCTGCCCTCTGCATTGGCTCCAGATCTCCAGAGGATTCTGGGGCCTCAGGCCTGAGTCTCTGACTCGACGAACTGGGAGTCCCTCCTGGGCCTCGTCCCTGGCTCTGGACAGGAATGAAGGCCACTAGAGCCACAGATTGGAGGTCACCCCTGCCCAAGATGAGCCCTCTTCTTCTTCTCTCTTTTGGGTGCCACAAAGCAGGGCGCTGCCAGTGTGCGTCAGCCACGTGGCTGGGCTTCAGGCAAGGACCACGTCCCGGGGAGGGTCACTCCTGGCTGCTAATGGCCTCCCTCACCCGCCACACTGTCCCCACTGATGCAGGAACACATGCAGGACAGAATTTGTTTATTTGTTTTTGACTGGAACTTTAGAAACACGAGATTTCCCTGAGAAGAAAGGAGGACCAGGGCCATGGCCTGAGCCCATCAGGCTTGCCCTTGCGCTCTCTGAAGGAGTGCCATCCCCGCGAGGCCCCAATGTGGCCCTGGGTGGCTGCAGCAAGCTATGGGTGACCCACAGGAAGATGGTGCTTGCAGACGCCCCTGCCAGGGCATAGCGGTCTGCTGCATACGGCGGTCCTCTGAGTGGATGGGGAGAGCTACAGCAGGGGGATGGTTGGGCCACTTCATGCAGACCCTGTGTGCGGTTTCAGGGTGCTCAGGATCAGGGGGATGCTGCTCGTTTGCCCCGGGGGTGAGGCCTCGCCGGCTGCACATCCAGTAGGCTTGCTCACCGGGCAAATACGACAGCCCCCGACGTGCGTGCTCAGGATGGGCCTGTGAGGGGCCGGGCGTTTGCTGCCGCTGGACGGAGAGGAGCTGAGGACGGTAACGGTGAGGGAAGGAAACTCCTCAGGGACAGGTGTGTGCAGGCCCCGGCCGCCTGGGTTCTGACCTCTACTGAGGCACGTGTTCCCGGTCCAGTGGGCGGGGAAGGATCTTGTGTTCCCCTTGGTGGGAAGTGCGTCGCTGTGGGCATAACGGGCGGGAAGGTTTACAGGCTCTGTGTTGAGGACAGCACAAGGGTGCCGATGTGGAAGCGAAGGCCCGGGGCTCCCATCCCGACAGTCTGCACATGGCTGGGCTGCAGGACACGTTATGCTGGGAGGGGGCAGAGGACAGTCTGTCTGGCAGGCAAGCCCCAGGGTGGTGACCCGGCAGTCCTGTGTGTCCGATGATTCCTGGTCTCCCTTCCCCCTCGTGACAGACCTCCTAACCACAGGGCCACTGTGTCCTGGGCCGTGGCTCAGGCTCCTGGCCCTTTGTGGTTGGGCTTTGGTACTGATGGGGGTCGGAGGGGAGGCCCGCTGGACACACCTGCAGTGGGGACCACCTGCGGACAGGTGGGCATCACATGGCCCAGTGCTCCCTCCCATGAGGCCTCCTGTCCCTCGGAGCCTACCGATAGCCCCTGTCGTTTCCTCGATGGCTTGCTTTAGAGTTTTCTGTAATAATGTAACTTCTGCCTGTTGGGGAAGAGTGGAAAACAAAGGAAGACAGCGTCGGAGGGCCTCAGCATGGCCGCCGTGTGTCCCATTTGGTCTGACGTAGTGCACTGTGTGTATCTGACTGTGGCGGTGAGTCCTAGAGCTGGGGGACTGTGCGTGGCACCCCCTTGGGCGCCCCCATGTGACCACTCGTATGGAGCTGCCTGCCGTGGGCAGCGTGCCCTGGGTGCCGCAGGGACTCATGCTGGCCTGTGTTCCCCAGCTGGGGGCGACTGGGCCACCTGCACCCACGGCTTGGTTTCGGCATCCACACCTTTGTCATCCTGTAAAGTCTGCTTGAGGGTCAGGCCAGGTCTGGAGCTCGGGGTAAAACCCTGGCCGTTCCCCAGGGCCCTTGGGCCATGGAGACTGTCGGATGGTCCTGGTGGGTCGTCACACCAGCCTCTGGCCAGCAAGCAGGCATGAGCCCCCCTCCCGGGTGAGTGGGACACAGAGTGGATTGGAGGTTGCAGGCTCATGTCCCCCTGGGGGCTGCCCAGGGTGGGGAGGGGCAAGGGGCGATGTGGTCATGGCATGAGATGCCCAGTGGCTGGGGAGCTGGGGATCCTGGCCTGGAGCAGCCCTGGGCACCTGGGGCCACACTGAGGGATCGGGCTGACTAGGTCAGGAGACCCCCGTGCTCCCGCCTGTCCAGGCTTCCCTGCATGTGCGAGCTCGTGGGTGTGGGTGAGGGCCCAGCCCCACGCCCGTGACATGTCCGTTGCAGGTCGGTGGCAGAGGCCACGGAGGTGGATCTGAACATGCGTGTGGGGCTGCACACTGGCCGGGTCCTCTGCGGGGTCCTCGGCCTGCGCAAGTGGCAGTACGACGTGTGGTCCAATGACGTGACCCTGGCCAATGTCATGGAGGCCGCTGGCCTGCCTGGGTGAGTCGGGGCGAGGTGGTGCACTCTGGGGTCCAGAGGACAGCGTGGGAGGGGCCTGTGCCACTTCCCCAAACTCGTGTGCACGGGCCAGGCTGTGTCAAAGCAGATGAGACTGGGTCCTGAGCAAACTCTGCCTGCCCCGGGAGCCCCAGGGGAGCCGCGGTGGGAGTCACCTGCATCTTCCCCTGTTCCAGACCTATGTCCCCTTCCCCTGCCATCTGGGACCGTCACAGGCATAGCTGGGCCTCCGGTGCCACAGGACTGAGAGGCAGTGGACGCTGGGCATCCGCTTCCCCTGCCGCCTGTGTCCAGGGAAGGGGACTGGGGGGCTGTGTCTGGGCCGGCCAGGCCGCGCCTCGGCTGGGACCCGAGGTGGTGTCCACTCCCGCCATGTACTTGCACCTGACACCCCTGTTCTGTCCCAGAGCCTAGACTGTTCTGCCCTGAGCGTGGTTGCTGACATTTCCGGGACCCTGGAGTCCCCTCTGCTCCGCGACTGGGTGCGCCTCCCATCCCTGTTGCAGGCGGAGGACCCCGAACGCAGGAGCACCTGCCCTGGCATCTCCAGAGAGCCCTGGTGCCGGGGTGTCCCTTTGCAGCTCAGGGTCAGGCTGGCGGGTGACTGTGTCTCAGGAGCCTGGAGGCCGGCGGCGGCGGGGGACTCTTGCCACACTCGAGTGCCCGGTTTTTCCTGCAGGAAATTGAGGGGACTCAGTGGTGTGGGGACTCTGGGCTTGCAGGAGCTGCTCTGCACACTGGGGTGTTGCTTTTGGCCCCCAGACCTCAGCGCTCCGGTGTCTGGGAGGAGCGGGAGCTTCTGGGTTCTGGGGGCCACTGTGGATCTCAGGCTCGCAGCTCTGCTCAGAGAGGCCAGCTGACAGTTTCTCCTTCTGTCACCAGGAAATGCACTGGGGTGAGCACGAGTGCCGCCCCACCTCATGTGGACACAGTGTGACTGCCTGGGGGTCTTGGGGACGCACTCGCTTCTCCCCTCACGCCACTGCCTCCCTTCCGCTCCTGCCGATGCTGGGCACTCTGCCGGCCTGTACCCAGATCCGAGCTCTCCCCCGTAGCTCCCCCCTTGCTGGGCTCCCTCCCCCTCTTCTTCCCAGGTGACTGGTGCTGCCCCGTGACACAGGGAGCCTGAATGCTCCTCCTGGACCTGCCTGTGGGAAGGGACGCTTTTGCCGCAGCCGCAGGCCCTGGGCACGGCTGTGCTGCTGTCTTGCAGGAAGGTCCACATCACGAAGACGACCCTGGCGTGCTTGAACGGTGACTACGAGGTGGAGCCGGGGCACGGGCACGAGAGGAACAGCTTTCTGAAAGCTCACAACATCGAGACCTTCTTCATTGTGCCGTCACATCGGCGGAAGGTGGGCTCTGGGACTGGGACGGGGTCCCTGCTCGCCCGTGCCTGGGCCAGGCCTTCGGGGTGGGCAAGCTCATGAACCCCTAGTCGGAACCCGGGTCCTCTCGGGGGCTGGGCTGTCCTGCATCCTCCCTCGCCCCTCCCCCTCTCCTGCAAACAGGCTAGGATGGGGGTGCACTGAGCACGGAGGGGTGCTGTGCACACAGGGAGGCCTGTGACCATTGTGTGGGGGGGCAGTCGAGATCACTGTGCCCAAGGAAACTGATCTGGACATGATTAAGGGGGGCCTAGTCCTTCCAGGGCTCAGGTGAGGGGTGGAGGGCATAGGGGAGGGGCTCAGGGCACAGGTGAGGGGTGCAGGGCACAGGTGGCCCCAGTACGCCTTCAGGACAAGCAGTTGGGCTATGAGGGAGAGCTCCAAGCTTCTCCATCCTGTGTGTCCGTGGATGGCGGCTTGCAGTCACTTATGACCTGGGGACCGTGGCTGTGGGGGGCTCCGGGGCAGGACAGGCTGGGCTCAGTGAGCTCACTCCTGAGGAAGGGGAGAGAGAGAGGGTATGGCAGGTGTCAGTGGGCTTGGAGGAGGGTTGGGTGAGGGGTTGGCTCTGGATCCCGGGACAGCAGGGGTCACCCATGTGGGAGTAGAGGGTGGGGTAAGAGGGGCAGGGATGCTGGGGTCGGTGTGTGGTGGTCCTCAGCCAGCTGCTGGCCCAGCCAGCGACATCCAGGCTCCAGGGTCCCTCCCTGGCCTGGCGCCAAACCTTCCCACGGCTCCACCCCAGGACTGGGCCTCACTCTGGGTTTCAGAGGCCCCGGGTGTCCTGTGGACCCAGCTTGCTGGTTCCGTCCACTTCCGTTTGCCCTCCCCGCGACCTCCCTGTCCCCGTTAGGTGCCCGCTCCCAGCCCGGCGGGGCGGGGGGCAGCACGGGTCTGCTGACCGGTCTTTCCGTGCTGGCTTTCGGCACAGATCTTTCCAGGGCTGATCCTTTCGGACATAAAGCCCGCCAAGAGGATGAAGTTCAAGACCGTGTGCTACCTGCTGGTGCAACTCATGCACTGTCGGAAGATGTTCAAGGCGGAGATCCCCTTCTCCAACGTCATGACGTGCGAGGATGACGACAAGGTGGGAGGCCTCCCCGCCCCGGGCAGGCTGGCCCCGCGTGCTTCCTGAACGTGTACATGCTGTGCAGAGCTGGGCTGCTTTGGCTCTCCTGGAAAAATCTTTCTATCATATTGTATTTTTTTTTTTTTTTTTTTTTTTTTTTTTGCAATTTGGCGTTCCACGTGTTTATGGGTAAACGCGTGCCTGGACCCCCAGCGGCTGTCTGAACCTGCCCTCAGGACTCTCATGCTCGTCAGAGGCTCTGTCGTGAGGACTGGAGCCTCAACCATGGCCTGAGAGCCTGGGTGCCATCGGGCCCCCTGTCTCCAGCCGCCCTCCCTCCCCCCTGGGCCTCCTGCTGCGCACCTGTTCTCCCTCTTTGTGGTTAAAGTAGTCCAGTCGATGGAAGGTGCCCTCCCCTGGTGGTCCCTGTCTTGTGGCCTGGCTGCCAGGATTTGCCACCTTTCCTCTTGGGTTGGTCAGAGTCGTCTTTGGATGTTCTGGTCTTCTGCTGGGTTTGGGGGGCGGTGCTGCTCTGTGGGGTTCCCAGCATCCACTTCAACCACACGGTCCTCATGTCTTGGGGGGCAGAGACCTCAGTCACCTAGGGCAGGGCGCTGTGTCCCAGGAGCCTGGGACAAGCCTGGCGCACTGCCCCTTCCCTTCCTGTGTCTTCGTGTCCTGGGCCCGAACCCAGTCTGGCTCCGTCCGTGACCAATGTCCATTTCCTGAGACCACAAGGCTTTTTGTGGTTTTGACTGTGAGCTCACATTTGTGCGAATTTTGCTGGAAATTCTTGAAGAGCTGTGCTGACGTGGACTCTATCAAGATTGGCCTTCCCCTCGGCCAGGTACCTGGGGGCTTCACGTGCTTGGCCAGTGGATTTTGGGTGTCCCAGGCAGGCAGACATGTGCAAATGTGCTCCCGGGGGGGGGGGACTTCCTCTTGGTGCAGAGCTGGGTGTAAGACTGTCCCTGGTGCAGGGTCTCCCTGCGTCTCTTTTGCTGACAGGGCCACTGGGGGCGCGGGCCTCTGTTAGAGTTTTGACCGCACCGCCCACTGTAGTCAGGCCCTGCGCTGCTGCGTTTGTCTCATGAGGGATGACAGGCTCTCCAAGCTCTCCGGGTCTCAGGCAGCAGTGGCCCATCAGCCACCTGCCCAACCTGGGTTCCCATGCCTGGATGTCCTCGGGTGACTTCCCTTTCTTATTAGCTTCCTGTGCATTTGAAAGTGTGTGTGCGTGCATGAGTGTGTGTGCATGTGCATACATGAATTATGTGCACACACATGCATGAGTGTGCGCATGAGTGCAGTGCATGTGTGTGCATGTATGCACGTGTGTGCATGAATGTGTGTGCATACATGAGTTATGTGCATGTGCATGCATGAGCGTGCGTGCATGAGTGTATGCACGCACGTGTGTGTATGAGNATGCATGAGTGTGCGCATGAGTGCAGTGCATGTGTGTGCATGTATGCACGTGTGTGCATGAATGTGTGTGCACACATGAGTTATGTGCATGCACGTGCATGAGCGTGCGTGCATGAGTGTGAGTATGCACGCACGTGTGTGTATGAGTGTGCATGCATGCACGTGTGTGTGCATGAATGTGTGTGCACGTGCACGTGTGGCCCTTTCCCTCCCTGTTGTCTGGGGTTGCTGCTGGATTCCTCACCCCCGTTCTCCTCCTCCTGCCCCTTCCGGGAGCACAGAGCCCTGTGGGTTTCTTCCTGTCTCCCATGTCCTGAATGCTGGCCCAGCCCCCGACAGCCCGAATCTCTGGAGTGCGGGGTGCCTCACAGGTCAGGTTCTGCCCGCCTTCAGACTCTGCTGCTTCATCTGTGTGCCGGGGACGGTGCTGGCCCTCCAGCCTCCCTCCTTGGGGGACACCTGCTGCCTTACGCTACACCAGGAGCCTAAGTGCAGCGTGCAGGCCTGCACCCTTGACATCGTCCCTGTCACCATGCCCAGCACCCCAGGGTCCAAGGCTGAGTCCCTTGACCGTCGTGTGGTTTCAGGGCTCCCTGTCTGCATACAGCTCCCCGACCTGAGAGGGTCTCCCGACACCCCTGGTGAGCTGTCTGCACGTGCATGGGACTCCTGGGCCCCAAGCTTTGGCCCCATGTCTGGTCCCTGCCCACCAGCCAGCACTTCCAGCCTCCATGGCCCAGGTAGTTGCCCTGCCGGGGGTACAGAGGAGCAGGCAGGTAACAGGCTTCCCCTCATTGCCATCTGCCTCGTGAGTAGTGAAAATAAGCCCCAACGTGCAGGATAGCCGTGTCTGCACCATGGGAAGCCCCCAAACGGTAGAGACAGGACACTGACAAGGCCGGTGGTCCGGAAGGACGGGGAGGAGAGATGCAGAGGCAGGGCCGGCCCGCCAGCGGGGGCACCTGGGGAGCTGGCCATCGAGTGACTGTGGGGCCCTTCCGCCTGAGGGCGCTGTCCCCACCGCCCCCAGAGACCACGTCCCCTTCGGGATGAGGTCCTCCACCGGCCCCGCCTTCCACTCCTCTGCATCCAGGCCTGACTGGTGTGGGCGCCTCGCCTGGGGTCAGGGTGGGCCCCGCGGGTGGCACTGGGCTGGTCCATGCTGCTGCACACCGCGTGTCACGTGTGTGGACTTAACGAAGTCGGCAAGATGATGTACAAGTAGTTTGGTCGCTTGTTTGTCACCTGCCGATACGGCATCACAGACATTTCTCATATTCGTAAGTATTTCTCTGATACGATCTTTATGTCACCGTGTGGATCTCCAGCCTGAGGAGAGACCGTGTCTTTATTCTACGTCCGTTGATGTTTAGGTCATTTATGCTTTTTTGTTTTCTGGTCGGAGTGAATAACTCAAAGTGCTGCTCTCACGAAAGGGCATGGACGTCTGTGATCACCTCGGGTCGTGCACGTCTGTGGGTGCTGGGTCAGTGAGAGCGGGCGTACGGTCGGTGTCCACGCAGCTCCCCGTGTCATGCCCAGCGCTCCGGGTCCACGCGCACCTCTCCTGCCTGGCTCCTGCCTCTGTGTTTCCATCCTGGTCAGCAGCTTTTCCAGAATGTCGTTTCTACCATTTCTGTCTGGATTTAACAAAGGTAGCTTTCCAGCTATGTTGAAACTGATCGTGATGACTCTTTCCTCAGCTCTCTTGGGTTTTCGGATGCACAGTCATGACTTTGGCTCCTTCTCCACCTTGCACTAACTGTTACCAAAGGGAGAGGCATTCTCTTTCCTTCTGGCTTCGTAGAGTTTTACCGTTAACGGTGATGCTTGGATTAGAATCAGTCGCCCACGTGAGCGAGTGTTTGCACTTTTTGAAAATGAGGAGTAGGTGCTGAATTTCAGAAATCGTATTCGGTAACTACTGAGATGACCCGTCCGGTGGTTTTCTCCCCGACTCGCATGATGACAGGTGCACGGGACCCTCCTGTGTCTCCAGGACACTGAGTTCCTCACTGTCTGAGCCGCTGAGTCAGGATGCTCGAACCGTACACTCTGCCCGTGCTCATCTGCTGCTCTCTGCCCCGGACGGCACTGGCTCCCCTCTCTGCCACCACGGCCACGTGTGGGCCCCTCTCCTGTGGCTTTCAGTTGTTGCCGGAGGGCATGTTGTGAGCCCTGCGGCCACAGGCTGTCCCTGGCAGGTCTGTGTCCATCAGCCCTGGACGGGTCAGCCCAGGGCCCAATCACCATCAGCCGCTCACTTCGGTGCACCCTGGCTCAGGCAGGTGCTCCCTGACCGTGGTCGGGTCTCACGCCAGGTCTGCCATCTGGCGACAGCGTGCACAGCATCAGGAAAGCCAGGCCAAGTGTGGTGTCCTTACTTCTCAGGCCTCAGCAAGGACCGTTTCGAGCGTGGGCATGGGGTCTCTCAACCGGGACTGTCCTCGGCGGCCTAGCCCCAGAGCTATGTGCCCTCAGCACCCCCTCCTCTCCTGTGTCCTGCCTGTTCTTGTAAGAGGTTCTGCTCTTCCCTGTTCCTGATGGCCTGTGTCTGCAGAGCACATTAAACCTGGAGGCATCAGCCCAGGGATTCAGCCAACGTACCCAAACTTCCAGAGTCCCGGGAGACCAGGGGGACATCACATAGACCCTGCGATGTCACATGAGAGAGTCGTTGGCACCTTTACTACAAACACTTAACAGTCTTGAAGAGCAGAGCAGATAGAGGCCCGGGGAGAAGTGGAAATCTGCACGTCCTTCGGGATGTCCGTGAGTCCAGCCCCCTGAATCTGTTGTTGAGCTCCTTCCCGCAGGGGAGCCCCCAGCCTACATGGCGCTGCCAGAGAGCCCTCTGACATCGAGGGGGCTTTGCAGCTGCTTCACCGAGGCCGTGGGTGCCCAGGACTGGCCCCACCCCCCCGTGCTCCGACCTGGGTGGGGAAACCTGTCAGTTCCCAGAGTGACCCATCATTTCTAGACAGTCACCTGTGAAGTGATCTCTTCAGGTTGGGGCCTGGGGTCCTGGGGTGTCCCTGCAGTGTGCGGGTCTACCACAGGGCCCTGAGTGGGCCGGGCAGAGAGTGTAGGGAGGGGGCCCGGGGTACAGGCTGGGAGGAAGCAGCCGCCTGCTGACCGCAGCCCCCAGAGGCCGGTGCCGGGCAGGGTGAGTCTCACCATGGGCCGCCCTGAGCTTCTGCAGCGTGGGTGGGAGCCACTTGTGCTTGTCTCTGCTGCTCCCCGGCTTCAGGGAGTGGGGTGTCCAAGCTGAGCCCCAGGGAGCACTCTCCTGGCCAGTCCCACCCAGACCAGGCCGTCACTGGGTGCTGCCATCCTTCCCGTCCCCCAGTTCACCACCCGTATCTTCCGGCAGCTGCATCCCATGGCAGGGAAGGGCCGACTGGGAGCGGAGGGACAGATGGGCCCCAGCTCCCAGGGCACCACTTCACACACGTGTGTGTTCAGGGGTCCTGCTAGTCAGCAGTGGGTTTCATGGCATTGAAGAAAACCCCAGTCGTGGCGGCTTGAACAGAAGAGAGGTTAGCTTTGTTATGGTTAAAGTAAACCCAGAGAGCAGGCAGGATGGGGCTAATGTGGCAGCTTCACAATCATCTTGAACTAGACTTCTTCTATGATGCTATTCTGGCTTGCCTGCTGTCGCCTCATGGCCCAAGATAGATGCTGGGGCTCCAGTCGTTGTGTCCAAGTTCCAGCTGGCAGAGAGGAGGAGGGGCAGGCGAGTACATTTCGGCCCCCAAGGCTGCTTTCCTAGGTGAGGCCTGCCTGTCCAGCCCATTCCTCCATGTCCCCACAAGCCCTGCCGGCCACCAGAGTGGGTCACCTCTCTTGCCTGGGGTCAGCAAGCTGAGTGGTGGCCATCAGCCTCCCAGGAGTCCACCCTGCAATCCGGCCCATCTTCCCAGCTTCCGTGAGGAGCCCGTGGCTCCCGGTGTGTCTGCTTTGCCTAGGCTCCACGTGGACTGGGGCTCCAACCCATCCTGCTGGCAGCACAGGGGGACCCATCTGCTGTCGCCACTGAGGACAGGGAGAGCCAGCTAGAGGACTCGGTCTGGGCCAGTGTGCTTCCAGCTCTTCACAAGCATGAACATTCCAGGTCCTCTGAGAGCTCCCCTCAGGGGCCACCTTTGTTACAGACCAGGAAGCTGGAGCACAGAGAGGTTAAGCAGCTCACCCAGGGCTTCACAGCCCCTGGTTTTCAGACGTCTGCACTGAGCCAGAAAGAGGTTCAGGCAGCCAAGTTCCACAGCAAAATGAGCGACAAGTTTTCTCTTAACGTTGATTTTGATTTGATTTCCAAGGAAATACATGTTTGTTATGGAAAGTGGAGAAAGGTGGAAAAAGAGGGAGCCTCTGTGATCCCGCCCCAGAGGTGGCCACAGCTAACGTCCTGTCCTATTGAAGGAGCCACGCCTCGGGGTGCAGCAGGCGCTCTGCACCTGGGCGTCCGACAAGACTGCATGAGCCTGTGTGGCTCCCATCTCACTGCCTGGGGTCCCCCACATGCCCAGGACGGCGCAGGCCCCCCAGAAGTCAGCCCTGCCCCCCCCAATTGCCCTCTGCAGACCCGGGGCTGGTGGGCACACAGCTGCTCCTCCCGGAATAACTGAGCACCGTTGCAGAGATCCAGGGGCCGTGGTGCCCGCCGGCCTTTCTCTGCACGCCGGACACTCGCGGGAGCCGACCCAGGGTCATGGGAAGTGTCAGAGTGCACGGTTTTTCATCGTGTACAAATGCGTGCGGTCCCGGGGGAGAGCGCGTTCATGGGAGCGCATCAGGGGCTCGCCGGCCCCGGGTGGTCCTCCTGTGTGTGTTCTCCGGCCTCGGGGAGGCCGGGGCCGTGAAACTGGAAGGAACACGTTCACAGGCTGGTGTCTGCGTGGCAGCTATCTGCGGGCTGCCCTGCAGAACGTCAGCGGCTTGTTTCCAAGCAGGGATTGTAGGTGGCGGCTTTCTGTCCGTACCTGTTCAATGTTTCCGCAGCTTTCCGGAGGTAGAGGTGACGTGCCACCCCGACTGCACACACGTCCGAGGTGGAATCAGGCAGTACTCACAGAGTGGCCCCAGGGGCCCCCAGTGGCCTCCCCCGCGGTCTCAGTTCAGCCAGCATCCGCGTGGACCCAAACTAGGGAAAGGCCTTTGGTGGGTGTTGTGTGTAGCTCGGCCTCGCTTCATCCTGCTGGCCACGCTCAGGATCTGGAACGTTTCCTTCGTGGCCACAGTCCTCCTCCTGCTGGGGTCACACCGCCACCCTCCCCAAAGCCCAGCTGCACGGAGTGCTCTCCGTCCCGTGACTGCATACACCCTGTGACCTTGGCTCGCTCTTCAGTCTCAGCACAAACCCTGTGGGTCCCTCCAGGCTGTTCCTGTGTCAGTAGCTCTCTTCTTGCCGTGGCCACGGGGATTCCACGGTGTGGATGGACCACTGTTTGCGTGGCCTGTTGGAGGACCTTTTGGTCATTTCCAACTTTGACTATTGGAAATAGAACTGTAGTAAACGTTCCCGTTCAGAGTTTTGTGAGGACATAAGTGCTTATTTGCTGGGAGAGATGCCCAGCTGTGCCACGGGTGGGTCTTGTTTTTTTGTTTCTGTTTTTTGTTTTGTTTTGAGAAATTGGCAAACATTTGCAGAGTGACTGTTCCCAGCAGCCACACGTAAGAGATCCAGCTTCTCCGCGTCCTCGCCAGTCCTTGGTGCTGTCGCTGTTTTTAGAACATTTTGGCTCTTCTCATAAGTGTGTAGTGACACCTCCTGGTTTTATTTGGCATTTCCCTCGTGGCTAATCGTGTCGACCATCGTTTCAAGGTCTTGTTTTCTGTCCACATTTTCTCTCTTCTTTTTTTGGAGAAATGTCTGTCTTTCTTTCTAATTAGAGTGATTTTTTGGGTGCTGTTGACTTTTGAGAGTTCTTGATAAATTCTGGGTCTGATTCTTTTGTCAGACATGTGGTTTGTACGTGTTTTCTCCCAGCCTGTGGCTTGTCTTTCGTAGGACAGGTGTTTTAAATTTTGAAGATGTCCAATTTACTGATATTTTTTCCTTTATTAACTGTGTGTGTTTTTGGTGTGGTAAGAGCTCTCTATGTAACCCAAACCCCAAAGAGTTTCACCTTTCTTCTAAGAGTTAATACTTGTATGTTTTATAGTTAAGGTGTGTTTTGAGTTCATCTTTTATAAGGTGTGAGGTTTAGGTCAAGATTTACTGTTTTGCATGTGGACGTGCATTTGGTCCAGCGCCATTTGTGGAAAAGACTGTCCTTCTTCCATTGAATTGCTTTTGCATTTTAGTCAAAAATCATTGACCATACTTGTGTGAGGCTGTTTCTGGGCTCTCTAGTGTGTTCCGTTCCCCTGCCAACAGCGTACTGTCCTGATCAAAGGAGCTATACAATAAGTCTTAACGTTGGGTTGAGTGATTTTAAGAAAAATGTCTTCTAATCCATGAGCATGTGTGTCCCTCTGTGTATCGAGATCTTTGATTTCTTTCATCAGTATTATATAGTGTTCAGCATACAAGTTGTGTATGTTTTGTTAGAGTTGTACCTAGTACTTCCTTTTTCCCCATGATTATAAATGGCATTGAATTTTAACTTTCATCTTCACATGCTGATTTTCAGATTAAGAAATACCTTTATTTATTTACTTATTTATTTTTAGAGAGAGACAGAGAGCGCATGTGGGAGCAGGGAGAGCAGCAGAGAGAGAGAGAGCCTCAGGCTGGCTGCCCACTGAGTGCAGAGCCCGATCCAGAGCTCGATCCCATGACCCTGAGATCATGACCTGAGCCAAAACCTAGAGTCAGATGCCCAACTGACTGGGCCTCCCAGGTGCCCCAATAAATACCTTTTTTAAAAATGTTTTTTTATTATATTATGTTAGTCACCATACAGTACATCCCTGGTTTCTGATGTAAAGTTCGATGATTCATTAGTTGCGTATAACGCCCAGTGCACCATGCAATACGTGCCCTCCTTACTACCCATCACCAGTCTATCCCATTCCCCCACCCCCCTCCCCTCTGAGTCCCTCAGTTTGTTTCTCATAGTCCATAGTCTCTCATGCTTCATTCCCCCTTCTGATTACCCCCCCTTTCTTTATCCCTTTCTTCCCCTACCGATCTTCCTAGTTCTTATGTTCCATAGATGAGAGAAATCATATGATAATTGTCTTTCTCTGCTTGACTTATTTCACTTAGCATTATCTCCTCCAGTGCCGTCCATGTTGCAGCAAATGTTGAGAATTCGTTCTTTCTGATAGCTGAGTAATATTCCATTGTATATATGGACCACAACTTCTTAATCCAGTCATCTGTTGAAGGGCATCTTGGCTCCTTCCACGATTTAGCTATTGTGGACAATGCTGCTATGAACATTGGGGTGCATATGGCACTTCTCTTCACTACGTCTGTATCTTTGGGGTAAATACCCAGTAGTGCAATGGCTGGGATAGGGTAGTTCAATTTTTAACTTTTTAAGGGACCTCCACACTGTTTTCCAGAGTGACTGTACCAACTTGCATTCCCAATAAATACATTTTTTTATGTTTATCTTGTATCTGGTGATCTTGTGGAATTCATTTGTTCATCTATTCATTGTTTCCTCCCCTTGGAATTTTCTACATAGACCTACATCATGTCATCTGTAAATAGGGCCAATTTTGGTTCTTTCTTCCTCATTTTTGCCTTTTATTTCCTTTTCTTGCCCTATTGCAGTGGCTGGGGTCTCTAGCACTGTGCTGAAAGTCAGGGGGAAAGCGTGCCATCTTTCACCAGTGAGTGCGATGCTGGCTATCAGGACCGTGTAGACTCTCAAGTTGGGGAACTTCCCTCCCTCCTTAGTTCTCTGATCAAGGAAACTCATTCTTATCAAGAACGAGTATTGAATTTTGTCATATGCTTTTTCTGTATCAATTGATACAACCATGGGATTTTTTTTGCATGGTGGTTGGTATGGTGTTAATGTGGTGTGGGCATTGATGTACGAATATGTAAACAGACTTGCGTCTCTAGAAATGGTCATGGGTGTATGTTGCTATTGCTATTCATACACTGCTGAATGCTATTTGCTGACACTCTGTTAAGGATTTTAGCATCGATATTGAAAGAGACGGCCTGTAGTGTTCCTTTTTTTGTACTGTTTTGGTCTGATTTTGGTATCAGGATAATACTGACTTTATAAAGTGTGTTGGAAGGTGTTACCTTTTCTGTTTTCTGGAAGAGATCGTATAGAATTCATGTTAATTCTTATTTAAATGTTTAGTAGAATTCTCCAGTAAAACCCTCTGGGCCTGGAGATTAATTTTTCAGGAGTTTTACAGTTCTGAAGTGAATTTCTTTAGTAATTACAGGGCTAATCTAATAATCTTTCATGTTGGGTGAGTTGCGATTGCGTGCTTTGAGTAGTTCATTGATCTGAGCTGTCAAATCAATGTGTGTAATTGTTCATGATAATTCCTTATTACCTTTGATGTCTGCGAGATCTGTACTAAAGTCGCATTTCATTCCTGAGTTTGTTAGTGTCTTTCTCTTTTTTCTTTTTCACGCCTGCTAGAGATTTGTCCATTTTATTGGTATTTTTAAAGAACCAACCTCTGTTTTATTGCCCTGCTGGGTACCGCCCCCTCCACACGGGGTGCCGCATGAACGTCACATGCCCCCGTTTGCAGACGCGGGAGTCCTAGCACCGATGCTCAGCTAAGTGACCTGGGATCTCAGTGCCAGCAGGTGGGGAAGCTGTGACTGCATCTCAGCTCCAAACCCGGCCCCCCAGACTGCAGTGGGCGAGCACGCCAGCTGGAGGGAGCGTAAGAGCTCTTTTTTCAATCAGCAGAGGGTTTGATGACATTTCTTTCTTTCCCCCATCACTGCAGCGGAGGGCGTTGAGAACCGCGTCAGAAAAACTCAGAAACCGCTCGTCCTTCTCTGCGAATGTCGTCTACACCACCCCGGGCACGCGTGTCAACAGGTACATCAGCCGCCTCCTAGAAGCACGCCAGATGGAGCTGGAGATGGCGGACCTGGACTTCTTCACCCTGAAGTACAAACAGGCTGAGCGCGAGCGCAAGGTAGGTGACGGGGACTTAAGGGACGTGGGGCATCCCCGGGGGGCCCCTTGGCTGGGGCCACCCGCACTTGCTCTTGTCAACGCAGTGGCGGTCCCCAGTCCTGGGTGCCTCCGGAGGACCGCGGTGTCTCCCGGCAGCCGCAGCCACTGATGGCGGGTCTCGGTGTCTCCTAGTACCACAAGCTCCAGGACGAGTATTTCACCAGTGCCGTCGTGCTCGCGCTCGTCCTGGCCGCCTTGTTCGGCCTCGTCTACCTTCTCATCATCCCGCAGTAAGTGTGGCGGGCCCCGCAGTCCGGGGAGAAGGGCCGGGAGTTCCTTCTGTGTCTGGTTGCTCTCCCGTGGTCCCTGGCTCACGGGGACGGCCAGCTGTCCGTGGGCTTGAGGAAGCCGGGAGGCAAGCCCCAGCGGCACGTGCGTGGGGCGCTCACTGACAGGCTCTCCGTTGTCGTGTGAATGCTCCTAAGACACCGGCTGTGCTCAATGTTTCCATCCACACAACGTGTACCCTTGACTCCAGGACAGATTTCGAGGGAGAAATTGCACGTTGGTTTCTAGGCGTGCGTCATTTTCAGATATGTGAAAATGAGAAAAAGCGGCCTCTGGAAAGGAAGAAAGGTGTAGTAATTTAATAATATTCAGTTACGCTAAGTCAAAGTGAACTCGGCAGTGTTGGTTTTCGGCAGGAAGACCCGCTTTCCTTCCAGATGGACCACTTTCTTAACAAGACCTCCCTAGCGGAGTCGTTCCCCTTTGAGTTTCCAGAGTTTCCAGAATGCACAGGAAGCTGCCCCATCCCCAGACGCTGGGAACACGGTGGCCACCTGATGGCCTTGTGTGGGGGTTCAGCTTTTTCTAGAAAAGCTGCTCCCAGACGACATCCAGTGGAGGGCAGCGCCCAGTGGCCTGTCCTTCAGGAGGGAGGACCTTGCGGCTGACCCAAGAGGATAGAAGTCAGGTGGAGGGGCACCTGGGTGGCGCGGTCGTTAAGCATCTGCCTTCGGCTCAGGGCGTGATCCCGGCGTTCTGGGATCAAGCCCCACATCAGGCTCCTCTGCTGGGAGCCTGCTTCTTCCTTTCCCACTCCCCCTGCTGTGTTCCCTCTCTTGATGGCTGTCTGTCTTTGTCACATAAATAAATAAAAAATCTTAAAAAAAAAAACAACGAAGTCGGGTGGAGACAGGAGGGACTTGGTGGAGATGTCAGGGGATGGAATCGCGGCACTGCTTGGGTACACCTTGCTCGGCCCAGCCCGCGGTGACCCTGTGTCTTCTGTCCTAGGAGCGTGGTCCTCCTCCTGCTGCTGGTGTTCTGCATCTGCTTCCTGGTGGCCTGTGTCCTGTACCTGCACATTGCCCGGGTCCAGGTGCGTGCATGTGTGTGTGTGTGCGTGTGTGTGTGCACACGTGTGTGTGTGTGTCCCGTACCTGCGCATCACCTGGACAGGTACAGGCATGGCCTCTGCTTGCCCTCTCGACAGGACGGATGGGGCGGGGGAGCCCCTCACCCTCCGGTGGAGCAGGAGCTCATGAGACCGTGTCATGTTCCGGGTCCTGCTTGGAGTTCCGGGGGTGCCCCAGGGTGCAGGACAGGCAGTCCAGTGACGGAGTGAGGCCTATTGGGGGGTGTCACATTCTCCCGAGTGCAGAGTTCCTCAGGGCAGGGGACCAGCGGTCTGTGGTGTGCTCACGGGTTGGATGGGGCATCTGCACCATGGACGGTTCTCCATTGGCTTTGCTATGTGACCTTTGGGGTGGGGTGGGGTTGGGGCTGGGAGGGCACCCGGGCGGCTGTGCTCCTGGGAGAGCCCTGGGTCCCAGCCCGGCGTGGCCTGCCGTCCGTGTCACCACACAGCCCATTTCCCCGCTTCACCCCATAGCCACATCCAGCAGACCCGGTGTTATCTTTGTGAAGTTGTTGGAAACTGCAGCTTTTTGAAAAACTAAATTTGGTTTTATTCACTTAACTTCTTTGTTATTCTTAGGTAACTTCTTGGGTTTTTTTATTTGAAAAAGTGTTATTTATTTAAACCGTATTTCTAATTTGATCTTCATAGACAGTGACTCTTGGCTTGGAAACTGCCATTTATCACTTTAAGTGAGATGGTTCATTCACATAATTTTTGGTGAGCACGTGCCAGCTGGAGCCGGCTTCGAGAGCCTGCCCAGCCTCCTGGGGAGCTGGGAGCCAGGTGTGGGGGTGGACATGCTCCTCCTGGCACAGGTGGCCTCAGCCCGAACCTGTGGAATTCAGACTCTCACACACCTGCTGGTGTCCCCATGATAGCTCTGAGTGTCCACCCTGGGGTGTGGCCCGGAGACTGTGCTGCACAGGTGGCGGCATCAGGCTGGGGAGGGGTGGCGGCTGGCAGGTGGGGCCGGGCCATCGGCAGAGGCCGGCATGTGCCATGGAAGACAGGTATGGGTGGGCCCGGATCCGCACGGACGCGCTCGTGGGTGAGCCTGGGTCTGCGGTAGCAAGGCCTCTGTGGGAAAGCCTGAGTCAGCTGGGCTGGCACTTTCCTCTGGGATAGGGCAGGCAGCCACAGCTAGGGCACCCGGGCAGCTGGGCCAGCTCCGTGGCCATCCGGGAACTTCATCCCCCCACCCTGGCTTGGATCCCCCATTGCTAGGGGCTGCTGGTGCTGGGGCCTCCGTGTCCGCATCTGTGGTACGGGGTGGGAATTGAGCTGATACACATCAGTAGTGGGAGCCTGGCACACAAGGGGAGAGGCTAGAGACCAAAGGGACAGTGTCAGTGGGCCCAGGAGGGGGCCACGAGGCCAGGATGGGGAGGAGGGGCCTGCAGTGCTGTGGGCCAGCAAGAAAGTAGGCTTGAGGGTGCGGGGTGGGTGCTGGAAGGGGGCTGAGCTGGACTGGCCAGCCGCGAGGGCCAGTGGGAGCCGGACTGTGGCCCTGAGTGGGGGATCGTGGGGTCAGGGCTGGCTGGGCTGGGCAGGAAGGGACTGTCAGGGAGCCTCTGAAGGTTCAGGTGTGCTTTGCTGTGGGGGGCTCCGCACCACAGGGCTTGCTGGGGAATGCGTGCTGTGAGCAAAAGGAACGGACACAGGAGGAGGACGGGCTCGTCCAGCACCAGCTGTAATTGGGGCTCTGGCAGGTAGTTTCAGCTGCGTGTCCATGGCCGTGACAGCTGAGATTCTCTCCCTGACGCTTGCTCAGATCTGCACAGGCCCTGCCCCTGGCGGACATGTCGTTCTGGGCCTTAACCTCCAGGCGCCCTCATACACCAGGCTGTGTCGAGCTGAGTGGAGGAGGCCATGGCTGCCACCTCTGCCTCTGTCTTGTAAACCCTCGGCCACGTGGCTCAGGCTCGGGTCACCCGGCAGAGCGTGCCAAGGTGAGTGCACATGGACGTGCCCTCCTCCTGGCGTGTCCTGGCCATGGCACGCTCCAAGGAGAGGCAGGCATCCGTGGTGCTCTGTGGCATCGCCCCCTGGTGGCCTCAGGGACGTTCTGCGCCTGTCGTGCTTGCAGGTGCTCACGTGGCCATGGCTGGAGTTAGCCTGGCTGCCTTTTTGTGTGCGTGGTGGGCCCGCCAGGCCACTTTTGATAACTGTGGTTCATGCTCCGCGGACATTCTCCAGGGTTTGGGTCAGATCCGCTGTTTTTTCCTGAATTACAACAATTTTCCATGCCTGTTTTGCTCCGTGGATATATAAGCAAATTAAATGCAAGGATAAGTAGGCCACCAGCCTTAAAGCTAAGACAGGCCCCTTGGAGTCCACGTGTGGCCCACAGCATGCAGGCTTTGCCCATGTTGGTCTTCGTGATCACTGTTGTTCACTTTTCAGAAAAGTGTTTTAACCTTTTGCATTTGAGCAAACACGTTTCTAGGATCAGGTATTCGTGTCCAGGGAAGGTCTTAGCACCCCGTGGCTGGCAGTCACAGCTCCCACCCAGGGTGTGGGCATGGTGGTCTTAAGGAACATGATTCTGCAGGTAACAGAATAGCCAGCTCATGTATTGGTCTCAGATGCCAAAGGGAATTGATTGTCTCACGTATTTGGAAACAGCAGTGGAAGAGGGGGGCCTGGGGCTGGTGCTCTCCAGGGACTCCGTTCTGCAGCTGAGACCGGAGACCTGTTCTCTGGGCCCTCCCTGCCTGTTCGGGCCCACCTGAGCCCAAGCTGCCTTACTCGGGGTGTCACACCGACAACCAGCTGTACCTCCATCTGCCACGCCTGGAGCAGCGAGGCCTCTGTGGCATCTCCCTCCAAGAACCCACAAGCTTTGCTCTCAGTGCCCCGGCTTCTGCCAGTCAGAGCCTCCCAGGGAAGCAGCAAGAAGACATAGGGGCACACGTCCGACTGCCCCATGTAGAAAGGATTCCTTCCCGGGGTTTGGCTTTCCTCCTTTACTGGACCGGTTTCCGTCCCTGGGGGAGTCTGGAATCTGCAGGGCAGGCGAGCAGAGGAGACAAATATAAAGCCGGGGGTGGGGGGGGGTGGGCACGGCTTATGAATCCCGTGCTCAGACTCCTGCCCCCACCGGCCGGTCCCGGCTGCTCCCCACTTCCAGACCCAGCATCCGTCCTCTCTTCCCGTTGTTGCCCAATCAGTGACCACAGCCTCAGAAGGCCGAGGGCGGCCGTGGCCAGCTGGCTTCCCGCTCCGGGCAGTGTGTGGCTGAAGGGAAGGGGGCCGCAGGCTTTATTGGGGGCTCCTTCTGGCTGACCGTCGGCACGGTCTGGCTTGGGCGGTGGTGGGACTGTCACCCCAGCTCCTGGTGGCTCCTCTCCAGTCTCGCCTGTGGCCGTCCCTGTCCCCAGGCCAGCCCCAGTGTGTGGAGTCCCTCCGGTGGTGCCCCCAGTCCTTCTGCTCCCCCTTCTGCCACCTGCAGGCTTTAAAGACCTGGTGTGGTTGACCCAGGTCCACCCGATCGTCCTTGGTGAGTAACGCAGTCTGCCCACTGCTGAGGCCAATCACAGCTGCCATGCTCGACCATGTGGGCTGCCACGTGGTCAAGGGATGGTGGCTCTTCACAGGCCCAGGCATTGAGGGAGAGACCGTGGGGACCATTTTGTGCCCATTGCAAGTGTACTGGATACCACTAGCCTTACTGGTTTTTATGTCTCTCTGTATTTATAACCTACAGTAAGAGAGTTTTGATACGTTTTAAAAAATGTATTTAAATTTAGGTAATTAACATATAGTGTATTACTGGTTTCAGAGGTAGAGTTCAGTGATTCATCGGTCTTCTATAACACCCAGCGCTCACCCCATCACGTGCCGAGAGTCTTGATATTTTAACGAACCTTTTTAAGGGTCATGGGACAATCCGTGGGAACACTGCACTGTTTCGGTTGGCATGGTGTTCTCCACATTTTCGCGGTGCACTGCGAGGCCAGGACCTTGCCAGTGTGACTAGGAGGACGTGACCCCGGCTCTGCAAGAGCGGGCATTCAGCTGGGACCAAACATCAGAAGGACGTTTCTCCATCAGTGAGCCATGTGCTTCGGGAGGGTGGGGTCACGGTAAGGCCAGTGGGGTACAGCAGCATGCACCTGCTATGTTCCCTGGGGGGAATGGAGGGAGGCTAGAGAATCCTGCTGCTGTGGAGCCATGGGGTGAGGTCAGCAGTATGACCGGCCAGCGAAGGAACTGCGTGGCTTTGTGCTTTGTCACCTGGGCCCGGATGGACGCTCATTCCCAGAATCCCTTTCCCATGTGTCTCATTAGGAGAAGGGCGCCGTGTTGGGGGCTCCCTGTTGGTCTATGCTGGAATTGGGCATGCAGCGTCGGTGACTTTAGTCAGGTTGGCCTTGGTGAGTGGGCATTCGTGTAGCTGAGCGTGACGCTTGTCCACGAGTCCATGGGGAGGTGGTGGGGGTGGCTGGGGAGAGGGGCTGACTGGTGTCCACAGAACGGGACGTCCCCGCACCCTGATTATTATACTCCTTGTCTGCTGAGGTCCCCCATTGGTGGCACTCTCATGGGACACTGGTGTTCCCCCTCAGACCAGTCTCTTCACAGACGTGTGCCCCAGGGTGACTTCCTTGTCACTGTCCTGCTCCTTTCGAGTCCTTGGCCATCCAGCGGGACTGCAGGCCAGAGCCCAAGAGTCAGCGAATGACGGCACATCTGGCCCCTTCTCCTTCCAAGCAGAGCACACAGCAGGTGCATGGTCTGATGTTCTGCCCACTGGCACGATTTACTGTCACCGTCCTTCAGGGACGAGCCAGAGAGGGCCGTTGTGGCTGCAGCTGCCCACTCTGGATGGCGCTTCTGGTTGTGTGGAACCTGCCGGAAGCTAGTGGAGTCTTCTCTTCTGCCGTCACCTGATCGTGAACGATCACAGGTGTAGCAGGAGTGGGACTGTGGCATCTGGGCCTCTCCTTGGTGTAATGTGCGTGTGCCCCTAGGGCCTGCCTGGGCCTGGTCACGTATGTGCCTCTCCCACTCGATGACGGGGGGTTGCTGTCCGTGCACACCCACCTTACAGCATTGGAGGGTCACATAACACCCGGCTCGGGAGGTGGCTCAGATCCCCTGGCACCTTGCTGGCCCATGACCAAGGCCCAGGAGCAGGACAAGTGTCTCCAGAGAATGAACAGGCTTTGCTCTGAACCCCATCCAGAGGCTGAGCTGTGGTTCACGTATCAGGGCAGCCGGCCACTCCGGGGGCCCCACCCACCTGTGCGCTCACGAGTTAGTCTGTGTTCACTGTGGTCTTGCCTCTGATGGGACTGGAAGTTGCCAGGGTGCGCTGGTGGGGGGCGGAGATGACTGTCTAGTGGGGTGAGCAGGAACCAGTGGGGTCCTGTGAGTGTGAGCTGGCGACAACCCACGTCCCCAAGCTCACGCAGCGGGGGTCCTGGCTCCAAGCACACAGTCAGCCAGGGTTCGGCCGCACGGAAGCAGGGTCCAGGAGAAGGTTGACGAGGTCACGCAAAGCCACAGCATCCCTTGATTCCCGCTGGCCCACGTCACGGCTCCCAGCATGCCCTCCTAGCCTGGCGAGGCCGTCTGCCGCGTCCTGTGGTTCGGCTGGGGTCAGCGGCCCCAAAGCCTGAGTTTGAGGAAAGGATCAGATCCTGGATGACGCTTGCGCTGTGGTAGGAGGGGGAAGGAGTCAGTTGCCCGGGGCGGGCGGGGGGGGGCGTACTTGCGGCCGCCTACAGTGTGGACGGTGTAACGGGAGGTCAGATGGTGCCCAAGAAAGTAAGCTCCTGAGTCCAGCTGCTGGCGGCTGGTTGGCTCTCTTATTTCCACGGAATGGCGTGCAGCGCTGGCGTACGGCTGGCAGGAAACAAAGCTGTGAGTCCCCAATGAATGAAGCCGGGACTTGCTAAATTCCCGCCCATAAATAAAGCATCGCGTGAGCAGTTAGTGTGTGCTGTGTGTAGAGCTCAAACGGAGGGACCAGACCCAGAGATCCCACGTGGGCAGCTTGTATGGAACCTGTAGGAACCCGCTGCCATTTGGCCATTTGCCACACAAATGAGAACGGCGCGTTCACCCCGGCAGGCTGCCGCGATTTGGTGCCCCCGAGCCCTGCCTAGCTGCCCCCCGCCCCCGCACCGCGGACCCAGCTCCAGGCCGCCTTCCACTTCAGCCCCTGTGCACCCCGGGGAGGTCTTGCTGAGCCTCAGTCAGCAGGCCCCCACTCATCACCTCCACGAGGCACCTCTGTGCTGTTCCTGCCTCTCCCAGGGCCCCAGGGGCTCCTGACATCCACCGCCAGGATGATCCCTCCAGTGTTTGCTGAGTGAATGCGTGAGCTGCGAGTGCTGGGTCGGCCGGGGGCCAGAATCCCATGGCTGCATCCTCAGCCTTGTCCCAGGGCTGACACGAGAGTAGATGGGGAGGGAGGTGGCAGGCACTGGTTCCATAAAGCAGTTGGGGTTGGCGCTGTCGCAGACAGCTTTTCGCCATGAGATCTGGGGGGCCCAGCGTGTCTGCACAACGCAGCAGTGTTGGGGCTCCGGAATCCCAGACGGGACCCAGATCCGCAGCTGTGGCTGTGTGAGCTCCATAGAATGAGGGAGGCTGGCTGGCCGGGCCGCATTTGCTTGCCTGCAGACCAGGACAGTGAGGGTCCTCACTTCCCGGGGGGTAGGGGTGGGGGATGGTGGGTAGCCCCACGGCGGCCCGGGCACCCTGGCTGGCTGGGGGTCTCGTGACCATCCTGTGCAGGGTCCCCGCAGTCTTCACTTTACTTTTGATTTCCAATTTCACGAGAGCGAATCTACAAAGAACTTGGCCCTTTTATCCTTGAAGTCACATGTTGAATATTGCAAAATGTACTTAAGTAGATGTAAAATAGAATTTCTTTCTTTCTTTTTTTTTTGTTGGTTTTATTTTTTTTATTTTTTATTTTTTTATTTTTATTTTTATTTTTTTGGTTCTTTTTTTTATAATAATATTTATATTATGTTAGTCACCATACAGTAGATCCCTGGTTTTTGATGTAAAGTTCCATGATTCATTAATTGCGTATAAATACACCCAGTGCAATTTCTAATAACAAAAATGATGCAAAACCTTTGTGAAGAAAATGATAAAACTTACTTGAAGCATATAAAAGAAGACAAAATACAGGTAAATTCTTGTGGTTTCTGAGATAGAAGGATTTCATATAACAAAAACGTCACATTAATTGATTCAGTTCATCAGCGCCAGAGTCATGGTGTGGGGTACATGGTGGTAGGTGTGGTTCTTTTTAATTTAAAGACATTAGCTTTGGTTTCTTTTGATTAGGGCAGTTTGTTGACCTGGGAGGTGAAGCATGAGCTCAGCCAAGGAGTTTGTGTGGAGGGGGAACCATGGGTGGGGCCCCAGCCGCTCCCCGGGCTCTCTGCACAGTCTGCACTGTGACCATGTCTGTGCACGTGAACCAATTCCCTAATGAGTGCCTGTTTTTACAGTAATATATTGTATTGTTCAGTGTTTTCCAGGATGCCTGACGATCCAGATCCGCACCGTCTTGTGTATTTTCATAGTGGTCCTCATCTACTCGGTGGCCCAAGGATGTGTGGTGAGCGTCTCAAGAGGCAGCAGGGTCTGGCGTGGAGAGTGGAGTGAGGTGTGGACGGGGGTCGAGGGGGATGCTGTCTCCTGGTGGAGGGACACCCAGCCCCTTCACAGTGTGTAGATGATAGAATCTGGGGCAGAGAAGCAGGACAGACTGGGGCTGGGGCGGGAGTACCGGGGGGTGGTGTGCTGCAGTAACAATAGGATGGGTGCGAGTACCGGGGGGGTGCTGCAGTAACAATAGGATGGGTGCGAGTACCGGAGGGGGGGTGCTGCAGTAACAATAGGATGGGTGCAGGAGCACCCAGAGGAGGCTGGCAGTCTGGGGAAGATGGCCCCCCGACCCTGGTCCGCCCTCCCTGCTGGAAGGCAGAGCAGGAGGAGGGTCCGAGGCCTTCTGGCGACACCTGGGGGTATGGGTCATCTGGGGGTGTGGGTCACTTGGGGCGCGGGTCACCTGGGGCCATGTCTCGGGAGCCAGAGGCAGTAGCGGGCTGGGGGTGGAGGTGGGGCTGGTCCTGGGCGGGCGTCTCCCATGCTCCCTGCCCCTCCGTCCCCTTCAGGTGGGCTGCCTGCCCTGGGCCTGGAGCTCCAGCCCCAACGGGTCCCTGGTGGTCCTGACACCTGGTGGCCGGAATGCCGTGCTGCCCGCCGCACCCTGCGAGTCTGCGCCCCACGCACTGCTCTGCGGCCTTGTGGGCACCCTGCCGCTGGCCATCTTCCTGCGGGTGTCCTCCCTGCCCAAAATGATCCTGCTCTTCGTGCTCTCGGCATCCTACATCCTGGTCCTGGAGCTCAGCGGGTACACCAGGGCCTCAGGGTAGGTGCGCTGCTCCCACCAGGACACAGCTGGGCGGTGACACGTGCGCCTGCTCGGGAAACACACTGGTTCTGGGGCTTCTCCACGGGTCCATTTGGGCCCCAGTTCCAGCAAGGCCCTGGGTTTCCTGGCGAGAGTGGCTTTAGCCTGGGTCTGTAGCAGGTGCCACTGAGTGTCGTGCCCAGGGGCACGTGGGGCTGGGGCTGGGGTTCTCCGTGCCGACGAGGTTTTCTTCCTCGTCCCCCCCAGGGGCGGCGCGGTGTCCGGGCGCAGCTTCGAGCCGATCGTGGCCATCCTGCTGTTCTCGTGCACGCTGGCCCTGCACGCCCGGCAGGTGGACATCAAGCTGCGGCTGGACTATCTCTGGGCAGCACAGGCAAGATGCGCTTTCTCTGCTCCGTGGAGAGTGGGGTGTGGCAAGGAAGCCCCTTGGGAGGGGAGTCAGGGGCTCCTGTCTGGACACCAGCTGGTGTGTGGGTAGAAGAGGCAGTGCTGGGGCCGAGGAGTAGGACAGGGGCCAAGAGAAGGCAGCGCTGGGGAGCCCAGGACGTGGGGACCAACTGATGAGACCTGCCTGACGGGCGCAAGAGTTTGGCAGTGTTTTGAGCAGTGAGTTCCCCATCCCCAAAGGCATTCCGGTGGTGGGACTGCGGTGCAGACTGGCTCAGCCTTCGCTGGGCTGCACGTGACAGCAGATCTCATCAGGGCTGTGGGAAACTCCAGAAAATGCTGACTCCTGCACCATCCACCCCAGATTTAGTAGGTCTGCGGGTGGGGGCGGGCAGCAACCTCCATTATTGCCAAGCACACTGGCAAATTCCAGCACAAGAGGCCTGAAGGGGGCTGAGGAGTGCAGACGTGGGAGCGGCCCCTGGGCCCCGAGCCCCTGGGAGGGAGGTGATGACCACCAGGGGCTTGCACTGCCAAGCGACCGGCACACAGGTGCACTTCTGGGCCCGGACCAGGATGTGGGGCTGGGGTCTCTGGAACCCCCTTGTCTCCTGCTGTGTCCTCAGCCTTTGGACGGGGAGGCTGTCCGGCTTTCTGGGCCAAGTTCAAACTCTGTCTGTGCAACGTGCAAACTTCTTGCCCCTGGTCAGGTTGCTTCCGCTTGCCTTCCCCATCAGACCCGTGAGTGTCAGCCCTCAAGAGTTTTCTTATTCTGATGTATTAAGAAGCAGCTCTTTAGTGTCCACGGCATTTAATTGTGTCTGTTCTCACGGCAGCCCTGTCCAGGGGGTGGGGCCCGCAGGTGGGGAATGGGGCACGGATGTGGGGGCTCTGGGCCCAGGTGGCTGAGACACAGCTGAGCCAGGATGACCAGGGGTCCGAGGGGTGTCTAGGGCAGGTGGGAGCCTCCTCATCCTGGGGGCCCCGTGGGCAGCCAGGGGCCCTGCCATAGGCCGGGGCACAGGGATAGCTGTAGTCCGACCCCAGACAGGTGACGCCCAGAGGATTGGGGGGTGAGGTCGCCCACGCTGAGGAAGGCCATCTGCTTCATTCGTGCCAGGCTTTCAAATGCTAATCCCTCCAGAGACCAGCAGACCCCCAGAAAGGATGTTCGAAGCCCTGTGGCTCATAAAAGGTTCCATCTCGGGTGAGGGCGGGGGACACGGTAACCATAGTTTCCTACCCGGACAGGCCTGGTGGCAGGCCTGGTGCAGGGCAGGTGCTCGGTGAGGCTGAGCGGCCTTGGGACCCCGCCTTGCTCACCGCCGGGGCTGCGCCGCCTGCCGTGGCGAATCTGATACTTTCTGGTTTCATTAGCCTGGAAAAGACAGATTCCGGCTGAGGACATCAGGGTGGGTCGCATAGTCAAGATCACAAAGGATGATTCTGTTACTTTGGGTAAACAAAAGAGGGAAGACACGTGTGTGCGTGTGCACACGTATGTTCCAGGTACATATGTGTATCTGTGCGTGCGTATGCGTACACACATACGCATGCTGGGGAAAAACATGGCTTAATTATTCTTTTTTACATAACCGCTGCACATCTCACTCCTGTAAAGCATGCGCTTCCGTGGTTTTCAGTTATTTACTGAGTTGGGCAACCGTCCCCACGGTCAGTGTTAGAACATTCGCACGTCCCCAGAAAGAACCCTGTACCCATTAGTGGTCACTCTCTACTTTGGCCATCCCAACCCCAAGCAACCGCTAGTCTCCTTTCTGTCCCTGTGGAAGTGCCTGTTTCGGTCCTTCTCCATCCCGTGTGCTAAGTTATTGTCTGCTCCGGGCAGTCCCCACTCCCCCTGTGTGCCAGGAGACCCCTGCTTCTGAGGGGCCTGCCGCCCGGCGCCGTCTTCACTGCACACCTGGATTCTGGATTCTGGGGGGGCAGACAGAAGCCCCTGAAATGCTGAGCCCCTTGGCCTCCTGTCCATGGGGCTGGGACACGTGGGCTGGGCTGTGTGGGTAGTACAGGCCCCGAGTTCCCCTGCAGACTGGGGAACACCCCTGATGCTGGCTCCGCCCCTCGAGGGACTTGGGCTGCCACTGTCATCCCGCATGAGGGCCCGACCACAGCCCCTGTCAGGTAAGGTCAGGGGAGCTGAAGTCCCTGGTAGGTATCAGGCAACCCTGGGCTGGCGTGGTGCCTGGGGTATCACAGCGCAGGGTCTCCACCCCAGGCAGGCCACCAGACAAGACTCATGGCCGTCAGCCACGGGACACAGCCAGCCCTCAGTGACCATGCGGGAAGGGACCCAGCCGTGCTCTCCCTGCTCCTGCAGACACTCCACGCTGGCCAAAACCCGCTGAAGCAGGTGGCATGGGGGCCTGTTGGCAGGGTCCTCCGGGAGATCTCGGGTCTGAGCGGACGCCAGAGCCGACAGCCACATACATGAGCTCCCAGAAGGAGGCCTGACCATAGCCGTTTGCCAAAGCCTCACCAGGTAACAGAGAACAGCCTTTTTTGTGGGCTGTGCCAAGGGACCTGGTCTTGTCTGGCTCCGGCTGCCTGTCCAGGCTGACTGGGCTGGCTGGTCCCCAGAGGTGGTCGGCTGCCCCCTCTGGTTTCAGATCTTTGAGTTGTGAATAGCTACTGAGAGCTTGAGAAGAACAGACTCAGGGGAACCGGACCGGCCTGGGGGTGTGCAAATCTGGGCCTCCGACCTGTTCACCAGACACCTGCTCTGCGGCTGCCCTCACAGATGGAGGCCGAGGAGGTGTTCGCTCTCATCTGGGCTGGCAAGCGCTTCTCTTGGCATTGGTGTCCCTTGAACTGTTGGTAAGCCTGGGGGTTGACCCTGCCCTGGGGTTCTCCACCACCAGCACCCCGTGCCACACCCAGCTCCCAGCTCCAAGTGAACTTTCCAGAGACTTCCGTGCCAGAGAGACCCTTCACGTGTCACTGGGAACACAACACACTGTCATGTTTTTCCAAGTATGTGTAACGAGAAATGCCACCTCACTTTCCCGTAAACCCAGCAAAACAAGGATATTTCTAGACTTTGCCTATTTGCCCTCCGGGTATGTAAGCCTGTCCTGCAGACATCACAGTGTCTCACACTGTTGTGCAATGGCCAGGCCAGAGGCGGAGGGTTAATTATTTACTGGCCCTGGGCTGGTCACATAAACCTGCATACTCGAGCTTGCCTCTTCATCTGTGGCCATCACAATGCTTTTGTTCCAGAGCCGTGTTTTCTTTGGACTCTCCAGATAATCACGATGCCGATTGTAGTTCTGATGATAGTAGAGCAACTGATTTCTTTTTTTTTTTTTTTAAGATTTTATTTTTTTATTTAACAGAGATAGACACAGCCAGTGAGAGAGGGAACACAAGCAGGGGGAGTGGGAGAGGAAGAAGCAGGCTCATAGCGGAAGAGCCTGATGTGGGGCTCGATCCCAGAACGCCAGGATCACGCCCTGAGCCGAAGGCAGACGCCTAACCGCTGTGCCACCCAGGCGCCCCGAGCAACTGATTTCTACCAGTGAATGCTTGACTCAGGAGGGTGATTCCCATCGGTGCGGGCGCCATATTGGTGGCACTCAGGGAAGGTGGCCCAGCGTGGGCTTGCTTGTGACGTAGGAACGGTTCTATGTATTGTTGGATTCACTTTGCCAATATTTGGTAAGAATATTTGCATCCCAGCTCATGAATGTTGTCGTTCTGTAGAGTGAAGCAGGCCTCAAGAGTGGGGACGTGTTCCTTCCTTTTCAGGTTTTTGGAAGGGTTTGTAGAATCGGTACCATTTCTTCCTCAGATGTTTGGGGAAGTGAAGCCCTCGGGCTTGGATTTGTATGTATGTATTTAGGGTGGGAAGGTTTTAACTAAAATCACTTTTCCCAAAGATAAAGGGTTATCAGGTTTTCCATTTCTTTTTGAGGTATCTTTGGAAATTTACGTCATTCCCTAAATGTCGTTCATTCTATTGTCACGTAATTGTTTATACCATTCCCTTCTTACCCCTTTACCATTTATAGGATTTGTGGTGACGTCCCCTCTCTCCTCCTGATATAGAATTGTGTAGACTCTTTTTTTTTTATCATTGTGACTAAAAGTTTATACATTTTATTGATCTTCTCAAGAAACAGCTTTTGATTTTCCTGATTTTTCTGTTATTTTAGAGTTTCCCATTTCACTAGATTCCACTCTGATCTTTATTTTCTTCTGACGACTTTGGGTTTAATTGACTCTTATTTTCTAGTTTCTCAGGATGATTTGTATCTTCTCTGATTCAAGGGTTTTGTTATCCATTTTCCTCCAAGTGCTGCCTTAATCCCACAAATTTTGACGTTATATGTCATTTCGTTTTCCTTTGGTTCAAAGAACTTTCTGTTTTTTGTTTTTTTTTTTAAGTTCTTCTTTGGACCAAAATTTATGAAGACATACATTCTTTTGTTGAAGATTTCTCACAGATCTTTGTTACTGACTTCTGCTTAGTTTTACTGTGGTCGGAGATTATGCCCTGTATGCCTTGAATCCTTTTAAATGCCTCGAGAATGGGTTATTATCGTCCATGATCCATTCTGTCACTGTTGGATGGTGTGTTTTTTGAATGTCAATGAGGTCAAGCTGGCTGAGACTGTTCATTGGTCTCCTATGCCCTTACAGACTTTCTGCCCAGATAGTCTACCAATTTTTGAGAGAATGATGTTGAAATCTCCCACTGTGCCTGTGGACAGAATTTTGTGCAGTTTTATCAGTTTTGCTTCATATATTTTGGTGATCTGTTACTAGATGCATAATAAATGTTTAGGGTTATGTCCTCTTAGTAAGTTGAAACTTTTATCCCCCTTATCACTATGGAAAGAGCTGCTTTCCGAGGTTATGTGCCTGGCTCTGCAGACTACTTTGTGTGCTGTTATATAGGTAATCCAGCTCCCATTATATATTTTTTCCATCATTTTATGTTTAATGTATTGATGTCTTTTTACTTAAAGTGGATTTCTTTTTTATTAATGTTAGTCACCATACAGTACATCATTATTTCTTATAAGCAACATAAAATTGGACCTTGCCTTCTTATCCAGTTTATAAATCTCTGCCTTTTTAATTGAGCTATTGAGACCATTTACAGTTAATGCGATTATTGATGCAGTTGGATTTTAATCTTTTATCTTGTTGTTTCCTATTTGTCCCAACTGTCCATCTATTCTTTGTGAATTTTTTCCCTCTTTTTCTGCTTGTTTTGGGTTAATTAAATATTTTTATTATTCTATTTAAATATAAAATAATCTTTATTATTCCATTAATAATTATTATTGATTATTTATTAAAGATAATAATTATTGTTAATTCATTTATCTCTCTCACTCTCCCCCCTTCTTCTTTTTATTAGCTGCAATTCTTTGTTGTATTATTTTTTTTTTAGTTTCTATTGAAATAGAAACTTTAAGTTTTTATTTAAATTCCAGTTAGTTAATGTGTAGTGTAACATTACTATTTCAAGAGTAGAATTTAGTGATTCATCACTTACACGTAACACCCCATGCTCATCACAGCAGATGCCCACCTTAATACCCATTGCCCCCCACCTCCCCTCCAGCAACCATCAGTTTTTTCTCTATAGTTAAGAGTCTATTCTTGGTTTGCCTCTCTCTCTTCTTTCCTCCTATGTTCATCTGTTTTGTTTCTTAAATTTCACATATGAATGAAATCATATGGTATTTGTCTTTCTCTGATGGACTTACTTCACTTAGCATAATACCCTCTAGCTCCATCCATGTCATTACAAATGGTAAGATTTCATTCTTTTTGATGGCTGAGTAATATTCCATTTTGTGTGTGTGTGTGTGTGTGTGTGTGTACAAATACATATACCACATCTTCTTTATTCATTCATCTGTCAGTGGACATCTGGGCTCTCTCTACAGTTTGGCTGTTGTTGATAATGCTGCTATAAACATTGGAATGCATGCATCCCTTCAAATCAATATTTTTCTATCTTTTGGGTAAATACTTTGTAGTGCAATTGTTCTATTTTAAGTTTTTGAGGAACCTCCATACTGTTTTCCACTGTGGGTGTACCAGTTTTCATTCCTACCAGCAGTGCAAGAGGATTCCTCTTTCTCTGCATCCTCGCCAACATCTATTCTTTCCTGCATTGTTAATTTTAGCCATTCTGACAGCGGGAGGTGGTATGTCATCATAGTTTTGATCTGTATTTCCCTGATGATAAGTGATGTTGAGCATCTTTTCATGTGTCTATTAGCCATCTGTATGTCTTCTTTAGAAAAATGTCTGTTCATGTCTTCTGCCTATTTCTTAACTGGATTATTTGTTTTTTGGGTATTGAGTTTGATAAGTTCTTTATAGATTTTGGATACTATCAGGTAAGCCATTTATCAGATACATCATTTGCAAATATCTTCTCCCATGTTGTAGGCTGCCTTTTACTTTTGTTGATTGTTTCCTTTGCTGTGCAGAAGGTTTTTATCTTGATGAAGTCCCAATACTTTATTTTTGCCTTTGTTTCTCTTGCCTTTGGAGACATGTCTAGCATGAAGTTGCTGTGGCTGTGGTCGAAGAGGTTGCTGCCTGTGTTCTCCTCTAGGATTTTGATGGATTCCTGCCTCACATTTAAGTCTTTCATCCATTTTGAATTTGTCTTTGTGTATGGTGTAAGAAAGTGCTCCAGTGTCATTCTTTTGCATGTGGCTGTCCAATTTTTCCAACACCATTTGTCGAAGAGACTGTCTTTTTTCCATTGGATATTCTTTCTTGCTTTGTTGAAGATTAGTTGACCATAGAGTTGAGGGGCCATTTCTGGGTTTTCTAGTCTGTTCCATTGATCTATGTGTCTGTTTTTGTGCCAGTACCATATTGTCTTGATGATTATAGCTTTGTAATATAGCTTGAAGTCCAGCACTGTGATGCCCCCTGCTTTGTTTCTCTTTTTCAAGTTTGCTTTGGCTATTTAGGGTCTTTTGTGGTTCCATACAAATTTTAGGATTGTTTGTTCTAGGTCTGTGAAAAATGCTGGTGGTATTTTTGATAGGGATTGTATTACATGTATAGATTGCTTTGGGTAGTATAGACATTTTAACCATATTTGTTCTTCCTGTGTATGAGCATGGAATGTTTTTCCCTTTCTTTGTGTCCTCTTCAGTTTCTTTTGTAAGTGTTCTATGGCTTGCAAAGTACAGATCTTTTACCTCAACATGTTAGGTTTATTCCTAGGTATAGTATGGTTTTTGGTGCGGTTGTAAATGGGATCAATTCCTTGATTTCTCTTTCTGCTGCTTCATTATTACTGTATAAAACTACAAGAGATTTCTGTATGTTAATTTTGTTTCCTGAGACTTTACTGAATTTGTGTATCAGTTCTAGCAATTTTTTGGTGGAGTCTTTTGGGTTTTCTACATAGAGTATCATGTTCTGTGCAAATAGTGGAAGTTTGACTTCTTCCTTGCTGATTTTATTTCTTTTTGTTGTCTGATTGCTGAAACTTGGACTTCCAGTACTGTGTTGAATAAGAACAGTGAGAGTGGACATACCGTCTTGTTCCTTACCATAGAGGAAAAGCTCTCAGGTTTTCCCCATTGAGGATGATAGTAGCTGTGGGTTTTTAATTATGATGTTGAGGTATATTCCCTCTAGCTCTACTTTATTGAGAGATTTTATCAAGAAAGGATGCTGTATTTTCTCAAATGCTTTTTCTGAGTCTATTGAGAGGACAATATGGTTCTTGTCATTACTTTTATTAATGTGGTGTATCACGTGGATTGATTTGTGAATATCGAATGACCCTTGCAATCCAGGAATAAATCCTACTTGATTGTGGTCAATGATTCTTTTAATGTACTGTTGGATTGGATTTGCTAGTATCTTCTTGAGAATTTTTGCATCTACATTTGTCAGGGGCATTGGCCTATAGTTCTTTTTAGTAGGGTCTTTGGTTTTGGACTCAAGGTAATGCTGGGTTCATAGGACGAGTTTGGAAGTTTTCCTTCCATTTCTATTTTTTGGAACAGTTTGAGAAGAATAGGTATTAACTCTCCTTTAAATGTTTGGTGGAATTCCCCTGAGAAGTCATCTGGCCATGGACTTTTATTTGTTGGGAGATTTTTGATTACTGATTCAATTTCTTTGCTGGTTATCAGTCTGTTCAAGTTTTCTATTTCTTCCTGTATGAATTTTGGTAGGCTATATGTCTCTAGGAATTTATCCATTTCTTCCAGGTTGCCCAATTTATTGGCATATAATTTTTCATAATAGTCTCTTATAATTCGTTGTATTTCTGTGGTGTTGGTTATTTCTCCTCTCTTATTTGTGATTTTATTTATTTGGGTCTTTTCTCTTTTCTTTTTGATAAGTTTGGCTAGGAGTTTATCAATTTTATTAATTCTTTCAAAGAACCAGCTCCTGGTTTCATTGATCTGTTCTACTGGTTTTTTATTTTGGTTGTTTGTGTCTATATCATTTATTTCTGCTCTAATCTTTATTATCTCCCTTCTGCTGGTGTCAGGCTTTATTTGCTGTTCCTTGTCCAGCTCCTTTACGTGTAAGGTTAGGTTGTGTATTTGAGGTTTTTCTTGCTTCTTGAGATTGGCCTGTATTGCAATATACTTCCCTCTTTGGGACCACCTCTGCTGCATCCCCAAGATCTTGGACTGTTGTGTTTTCATTTCCATTTGTTTCCATATATTTTCAATTTGTTCTTTAATTTCCTGGGTAATCCATTCATTCTTTTTTAAAAAAGATTTTATTTATTTGAGAGAGAGAGAGAGCATGTGTATGCACAAGCCTGGGGGGAGGGGCAGAGGGAGAGTCACATTCCCTGCTGAGCAGGGAACCTGATGCAGGGCTCGATCCCAGGACACTGGATCATGACCTGAGCCGAAGGCAGACACTTAACCGACTGAGTCGCTCAGATGCCCCCCCCATTCATTCTTCAGTAGGGTGTTCTTTAACCTCCATGTATTTGCGGCCTTTCCAATTTTTTTCTTGTGGTTGACTTCAAGTTTCATAGTATTGTGGTTGGAAAATACTCATGCTATGATCTCAATCTTTTTGTACTTGTCGTGGCCTGATTTGTGATGTGATCTATTCTGGAGAATGTCCCATGCATACTCGAAAAGAATGTGTATTCTGTTGCTTTAGGATGGAATGTTCTGAATATATCTGTTAAGGCCATCTGGTCTGGGGTGTCGTTCAAAGCCATTGTTTCCTTTTTGATTTTCTGCTTAGATGATCTGTCCATTGCTGTGAGTGGAATGTTAAAGGCCCCTACTATTTTTGAATTCTTTTATGTTTGTTATTAATTGATTTATACATTTGGGTGCTCCCAAGTTGGGAGCCTAAGTATTTAGAATTGTAGATATTCATGACGGACAGGCCCCTTTGTAATGATATATTGCCCTTCTTCATCTCTTGTTACAGTCTTTGGTATAAAGACTAGTTTGTCTGATACAAGTATGGCTACTCCAGCTTTCTTTTGATGTCCACTGGTTCTCCAACCCTTCATTTTCAATCTGCAGGTGTCTTTAGGCCCAAATGAATCTCTTGTAGACAGCATATTGATGGGTCTTATTTTTTAATCCATTCTGATATCCCATGTCTTTTAATTGGAGCATTTAGTCCATTTACAGAGTAATTATTGATAGATATGAATTTAGTGCCATTGTATTACCTGTAAAGTCTTGTTTCCAGAGATTTTTCTCTGTTCCTTTTGAGTCTTTGTTGCTTTTGGTCTTTCTTTCCCACTCAGAGTCCCTTTTAATATTTCTTGCCCGGTGGGTTTAGTGGTCATGAACTCCTTTTGTTTTTGTTTGTCTGGGATACTCTTTATCTCTCTTTCTACTCTGAATGACAGCCTTTCTGGATAGAGTATTCTTGGCTTTAGATTTTTCCCATTGAGCACGTTGACTATATCATGCCACTGGAAGTGTCTCCTGTGTCTCCTGTGTGTGCTGCATGCACTGTGCTGTGGTGTTTTGGCTGCTCTGTCCTTCAGGCCAGTCATCTGCAGAGGCTCTCCTTGCCTGCAGTGGGCAGTGTCTGGACCTTGTCCAGTGTGTGGTGAGTTTAACTAGGTGTGCTTTGTTCTACTTGTTAAAAGAAACTAGATCCTGTTTCCACCAGAGCTGAAGCTCTGCAGCACTGCATGGTTGGTAGATGTGGTGCGTGCAGGGGGTTTGTGATAATCTTCTGGGGGAACGACTGCTCTGGTTCTCGGGCACACTTGCCCAAGAAAAGCAGCACCTGCAGAGCTTGGTTCGGGCTGTCACTGTTGCTGCTGTACTGCTTACTGAAGTTGGTTTATGCTGAGGGCCGGGGGAGAGAAATGGCACCTGTTGTCTCTTTTGTCCCTGGAGAGGCAATGCCACCTCTCCCAGATGAGCTGTAAGAAGGGGGAATCGTCTCTCCCTGTGGGTCCCAGGGAATCCTCAAATTGTGCCATCTGCCCTGGGGCTCTCCACCCCCCTTCTCCACAGGAGCCCTGCGGTGCCCACCAGGCTCCGCACTGGACCTTAGAATTCCAGTCTTTGAACCCCACTGGTTGTAAAATCTCACGAAAATCAGCCTCTCCTGTTTTCCCAGTCAGTGGCTTTGGGGAGTTGTTCTCTTTGCTCATAACCCTTCATGCCCTTCTCTCTCGCCTGTCTCTGTGACCAGGGCTCCTTCCCCTCTGCAGCACCCACAGTTCATTTCTCCACCAAACCACATCTCCCCACTTCCTACCTTCCCCGATGTGGCCTCTTCTCTCCCTGTCGTTGTGCAGTTTGTTCTGTCAGTCTTCAGATCCATTTCTTGGGTATTCAGAATGATTTGATATTTATCTAGCTGTGTTCGAGGGATGAGATGAGCAGAGGTCCTCCTACTACTCCAGAACCTTAGCGCCTCCCCAGGTGTATTATTTCGGTAGGCGCTTATCACTGTCTGTCTTCAGCTGACGTTACTCTACCTTGCAACTGCATACAGGTTTCTCCCGCTCTAGGTTTTTGGCATTGACATCATAGATTTTATTTGTACATCTATTATAAACTCCAAAACATATTTTTCCATCATAAACACTTAACTATGTTTTGAAGATATGAGAAGTATATATATATATTTTATATATCAACATAGTTGTGATTTCTGGTGCTTTTCATTCTTCGGTGAAGATCCAGGTTTCCATCTGGTATCTGCCTTTTTCCTGAATGACCGCCTGTAACATTTCTTGGTCTGTTGGCAGTTCGTTCTTTCAACTCTTGTGTGTCTGAAAAGGTCTTTATTTTGCCTTCCTGATCGAAAGACACGTGTGCTGGGGATAGGACTGTAGTTCGATGATCCTATGCCCTTTCACGCTTCAAAGATGTTCTCTGTCTCCTGTCTGGCACTGCTTCCAGCAATTCGTCGGCTACCATCTTTCTGTGTGTAACGTTTCTTTGCATCTGGTGGCTTTTGAAGATTTTCCCTTTATCCCTGGTTTTAAGTGGCTTGATTGTGAGGTACCCTGGTGTCATTTTTCGCTTGAGGTTTGTGGAGCATCTTGGATCTGCGGGTTTAGAGTTTCTGTTAAATTTGGGGAAAACTTCATCCCTTATTTCTTCTGATGTATTTCTGTCTCTCTCTCTCTTCTTCAGGGGCCCTGCCTGTGCATGCATTGGGCTCCTGGAAGGTGTCCCGCACCTCAGTCATGCTCCGTGCATGCTCTGCTGCTCCCTGTTCTCAGTGCCCTACATGTTTGATGCTTTTCACTGCTGTTTTCACGTCTCACATTTATCCTCGTTTCTGCTGCAGTACCCAGTCTTTCCTTAATTCCGCCTGTGCATTTCCCATCTCAGATTTTGTAGTTTTCATTTTTAGAACTTAGATTTGGGTCTCTTTCATAGTCTCCTCTTTCTCTACTTACCATGTTTCCTCCAGCTTTTTGAATAATCGTCTAACTCAGCCCACCGACTGTACCCCTGTAGATCAATGTCAACTGATTTGTTTCCCTCTTCATTCTGAGCTATACTTTTCTGCTTCTCTGTATCTGCTAATTTTTAGTTAGATGTTAGGCATTGCGAATTTTAGTTTCTGGGTGCTGAGTATTCTCGTATGCCATAAATATAATTTTGTTCCCTTTTTCGGGACCTAGAGAAGTTCAGGTTGAGGGCCTGAATAGAACAAAAAGGCAAAAGAAGATTCCAGCCCCTCCTGGCGGACAGTTGAGCTGGACATTGGTCTTCTGCCCTGGGTTCCCCTGGTTCTCAGGCCTTTGGGCTTGGACAGGAGTCACCACTGACTCTCCTGGGCACCCCAATTACAGAGAGCAGAGGGTGGGACTGCTCAGCCTCCATGATCTCGTGAGCCAAGTCCTGGTAATGAATCTTCTTGTGTCTGTAAGTGTCCTGTTGGTTCTTTTCTCTGGAGGACCCTACCGCACCATCAGCAGCTCTGCTCGTGGTGAGTGTCCTGGAAATTAAGAAATGCAGTTTCCTACTATTTGAAGTATGAGCTGGCAGTGGCCATCTGCCTCCGGCCAGATGTCACCTCCAGGAGGAGACAGGGACATCACTTCCCAGGCAGAGTGTGACTGGCTGTTCATTTTGAGTGAGCCTGTCCTTGATTCCAGGCACTGGGAGGGCCGTGCTGGCCTGGTTGGTTGGATAAAAAGTCTTTGCAGTGCTTCATGGGGGTCACGGTGACAGTCACTGCACATGCAGTCCACTGGTCATCTGTGTCAGCAAATCCGGGTCTTGTCAGGTTATGCTGTTTTGTTTTTTTCTGCTTGTGGAGAGACCATGCCCCCAGCCCACGAGCCCTTCTCGGGTGCCACGTACCTGTCTGTAGGTGCACCCCGGGAAGTAATTTCTGACATGTCAGCTCCTACATTCTGTCCCTTAGTGTCCCACGTTGGATTTTGACATACAAGAAGGGAAATGCCTTTTGAAACAAGCTCCACTGCGGAGGGAGCCGCTTGAAAATGGGGTGCTGGTCATGTCTCTCATGTGTGGACAGGAATACTGTATGTCAGCTACACCAGCTCTTTCTCACCAATACTCAGGGTTTCCTGGCTGGTAGGAAAATCTCACAAAGAGAGAATTCAGTAGGTTTTCATCTTATTTGTTAAAAATACAATAATACTCCTTCTGCTTAATTTGTAAGATGGACATTTATTTGTCACATGTACCATAAACCTTTGCATTGGTGGATGGATTAAAAAGCAGAATGATTTTTTGCTATTCTGCTGGACTATGAATGTCAGTGAATGCTAAGTCAGTCAAAAAGAAACTGAACTTAGAACCAAAGCTTTTGCTCACAAAGTGATAAACCAAGATTCTTTATTATACAAAGTCAAAGTGCATTCACTTACGGTGCTTTCTTTAAAGTACCCTTAACACTAATGATATTTAGGGGAGAGCAAAAATTTTAGTGCCATTAACAAATAAAACAGCTCTTGTAGAAATATTGACTTCCTCTTTATCTTATCCTGCAAAAAAAACTTTCTTTTGTGTCTGTCCGTGCACGTGCGTTGAAAGGTAATGAATTGCACGTGTCCTTGGAGAGGTTCCCGGCTTCCTTCTGATGCCTCCCTTTCTCCCACAGCCGCAGCCTCCCTCTTGCAAAGGCTGCCTTGCCTCATCTCCGCCAGTCTTGTAGCTCCTGGGCTCCTTCTCCCGTGCCCCTCGCTGCCTGACTGCATGCTGTGAGGAGGAGGACGAAGCCCATCCTCTTGCCAGGCTCCTTGATAACTCATGGCCCTGTGGCCCGTCCATGGTCATTTCCCCTGCACAGAGCCCAGGGAGGCCCAGGGCTGCTGGCCGTCTCCTGTGCTCCCGGCATCCTCGTCCTTGTGCCTGGCTTCTGCACCTCTGCCTCTGGGAGTCACCCCTTCTCACTTTATTTATTTATTTATTTTAAAGATTTTATTTATTTATTTGACAGAGAGAGACAGCGAGAGAGGGAACACAACAAGGCGAGTGTGAGAGGGAGAAGCAGGCTTCCTGCCAAGCAGGGAGCCCAATGCGGGGCTCGATCCCAGGACCCTGGGATCATGACCCAAGCCGAAGGCAGATGCTTAATGGCTGAGCCACCCAGGTGCCCCCACCCCTTCTCACTTTAACTGGTGCAGGTTGTACTGAATTGACAGGAGCGGACAATTCCAGGCTTAGTGAGTAGCACACGCTGTCCTAACCCTCGATAAGTGAGAATGGGACCCTGAAATTGGGGATTTTCCATCCACTTCCATCCAGATAAGGATCCTGAAGCACGACCGGACTGGGGAGTGGTGCCTTCAAGCCCTAGCTTTGATGGCCAGGCTGCAGGCTGCCAACAGGCATCCCTGTGCCACTGTCACTACCACCAGAGGCCAGTGTCCGTAAGGCTGATCCAGCCCTAGAAATGTTCCCCAAACTGCTCCTTTCACAGGTCGGGCTGGTGCCAGGTTTGGAGCTAGGATGAGTGACCAATGGCCATCTGGTGGCTTCGGTGTCTGAGGGCTGGCGTGGCTGATGCAGGGTGCGGGGACGTTGCTGCTGGTATCATTAGTCTGTGCAAGTCCCTGTGGCTCAGAGGTCCTCCACCTGCCAGTAGCATACCCTGGAAGGGCCCCTTTGGGGAGTCTGGACTCGGCTGAGCCCCGTTGGTGCTGTATCTGTCCCCAAACCCAGGTCCCTGTAGGTCTCCCTATCTCAGTGCCCAGGATGTGAATGCTGCTGGAGGTGGGGAGATTCTAGAGGAAATGGGGTCTGATGCCTGGCTTTGGGTGTCCCGTGTGACTGACACAGGGGGCAGGTGCCCATGAACACTCTGGAGCACATCAGAAGCTGCCTGGGGACCAGTGTGACCTGGGAGCAGGCTCGTGTGTCAGCTGCTACGGGTGTCTGGGTCCCAGAATGTGGGGAGAGCGTACCCTGGAAGTGGGGTAAACCCCCCACTCTCTGTCCTTTGAAAGTTCCAGCTGATCAGGGCGGGGACTTACCCAGAAATCCGTGGCACCTCTGGACCCCCGTGGTGCAGTGGCTCTGCCTGGGGGGGGGGCAGAGGTGGAGACTGGCCTGTGTAGACTATAGATCAGCACCCTGGGAGTCTCGTTCGGATGATTGGAAAGAGCTGGATGTTGTAGGAAGGGTGATTCGTGGCATCTGTGAACAGCGGTGAGGCAGATGTCAGAGCCATCAGGAAAGGTGCGGCGTGGGCAGGTGGGAGCTTATCGCCAAGGAGCAGATAGGGGTCGCCCGGCCGACAGAAAATCACACAGGGGAGGTGTCAGGGGTGAGGGGTCTGAGTGGTCTAACAGGCTTCTGGCTGAAGGCAGCGCAGGGGTCACCCGGGAGTGAGGGGCTCAGGAGCCCCATCAGAGGTCCAGTGTGGGGGTCTGGCTGGACTCCTGGGTCTGCCGAGACCCGTGATGCCGAGGTACTCAGATGCCCATGCGGGGCCTGGCTGGGAGGGGTTGAGGGTCCTGGTCGGCCTGGTCTTGGGGAGTCTGCCACAGGGGGTGCTGAGTGAGGGGAACAGGCCGAGTGGGTCACAGAGGGTCTGCCCCCCAGGCAGAGGAGGAGAGGGACGACATGGAGAGGGTGAAGCTGGACAACAAGAGGATTCTCTTCAACCTCCTGCCAGCCCACGTTGCCCAGCACTTCCTCATGTCCAACCCCCGGAACATGGTGAGTCTGCCATGCCAGGCAGCTCTGGCAGGGGTCATGGGTCTGCGGCTAGAGGTCCCACCCAGAGGGACCCTCCCATCACGTCCCTGCTTGAAATTGCAAAGCATGGCTATTTCTGAGCCCCGGACACACCAAGGCTGAGTGGGGGCCCCCTCTGTCCACCCCCCATCCCCCCGGGGAACAGCAGGAGGCTCCAGGGGCCAGGAAGTCCCCACTCTTGGTCCCAGGAGAGAGCAGAGCACCCATCACCCCGCATGGAGGGAGAATGGGCTTCAGGAAACCCGTGTTTAGGGCAGCTGGGTGGGTCTGAGCTTCCTAATAGCAGTGGCCCATGGAGGGAGGCTCTGGAATCACCCACAGAGCAGGGCTCACATGTGCCGACTCAGAAATAATGAGGCTTGGTCAGCATTTTAGATCCTAAAGGCACAGGGCCCGCGGCTCAGCCTGACCGGCAAAGCCCAGAAGCTCCCAGGGCTCTGTGTTCATCGGGCTGGGCCCCCGGGGCATCCTTCCCTGCCACCCTCCTCTGCACGTGCTGCCCCCGGCGCCGCGGCTGACCTCACCTTTGCCCCCAGGACCTGTACTACCAGTCCTACTCGCAGGTGGGCGTCATGTTCGCCTCCATCCCCAACTTTGACGACTTCTATATCGAGCTGGATGGCAACAACATGGGGGTGGAGTGTCTGCGCCTTCTGAATGAGATCATCGCTGACTTTGATGAGGTGAGGACCGCCCCTGAATGATGCCCTGTGGGGGCCCCCCGGCACACGGAACTGGGAAGAGGTGCACGCGTTCTGTCCCCTGGGGGGTCCAAACCGACCTTGACCGTAGAGGAGGGGCCTTTGCCGCCCACAGGCGCTGAGTTCTGCCAGCCGGTGCTGGCTCCTGTCCCCTACCCAGTAAAGGCTGGCTTGGCTGGCAGCCTCACCTCCAAGACGGGCGGGCAGGAGCCTGGGGTCTGCACTACCTGTGCTCCCTGCCCCGGGGCGTCTCCTCCAGGGTGAGCCTGAGGTTGCTGCTGCAGGATGGAGTGCTCTGCATGGTCCCTCCTGGGCTCCTCTTTGCCACGCCCTTGCTGGAGCCCCTCAGATCGGCCCAGACCTTGTCTGGTGGCCACAACAGAAGAGACACACTGCTTCCCAGAACAGGCTCTTCCGCCCTGGGGTTGCTCCCACAGTGGCTTCTCTCGGATGTTATGTAACATTTAACGGTTTCGTGTTTTAAACAAAGCTCATGGACAAAGACTTCTACAAGGACCTGGAGAAGATCAAGACCATCGGGAGCACCTATATGGCTGCGGTGGGACTAGCGCCAACAACTGGGACCAAGGTGAGTGCTGTCTGGGGCTTTGCTGCTCAGGGGCTGGGTCTCAGCTCTGTCCCAAACTTCTCAGGGACTCTGGGCAGGTTCCCTGCTCTGAGCCCCAGTCTGCCCTAACATTGGGTCAGGCCAGTGTCCTGTGGGCTGTCCATTCAATGGCCAGCTTTCTCCAGATAGTCGCCCGTGGAAAGTCAGCACTGAGGCCAGTCACGGGGGCTTCTTCCAGCCCTGCCCTGCCCTGCCCTGCCCTGCCCTGCCCCACTGATCCCCTCCCCACTGGCCCTGCCTCTTCCTCACTGGCCCTGCCCCCTCCCCACCAGCTGCACCCCGCTCCTGCCAGCCCAGCACCATAGAGTGTTCCCCTTTCCCAAGGCAGAGTCGTGAAAAAAGTCCTCAGGTTCCCCCTAAAAAAAAAGGCAAGAGAAGAAAGGAAGATGTAAAAAAAGAAAATGCAATGAATGGAAAACAGTTACAAATATGAGAGATACTAATTCAGTATACCAATAATCACTTTAAATGTGAATATAAATATGCCAATTAAAAGAGACTGACAATGACCAAAAACACAAGACCCAACTAGGTTTGCCAAAAGAAAAACACTTCAAATATAAAGACACAGATACCTTAAAAACAGAGGATGTAGAAGGAAGTACCGTTCTAGCACTAATAAAACAAAATTTAGGTAGCAATCTTAAGACAAAGCAAACTTCAGATCAAGGAAAATTATCAGACACATAAAGAGGGAGACTGCAAAATGATAAAGGAGTCAATTCTCCAGGAAGACATAACAGTCTTTAACATGTATGCGCCTAACAACAGTGCGTCAAAATATGCAAGGCAAAGCACAGATAGAACCATGAGGAGAAATAGGTGAACCCACTATTATAGTTGGAGACTTCAACACCCTTCTCAGTAATTGACAGATCCAGGTGGCTGTGCATCTGCAAAGGTGGTTGAAGTGAACAACATCATCAAGCACCTGGATAAAAATTGGCACCTACAGACAACTTCACACAGCAACAGCAGAACACGCATTCTTCTGCAGCTCATGTGGAACATTTGCCAAGATAGAGCACATTCTGGGCTGCAAAACACACCTTAACAAGTTTAAAACCATTGAAATCATATAAAGTATGTTCTCAGACCAGAATGGAATTAAAGTAGAAATCGATTGATGGGGAGATAATTGGAAACTTCCAAAATATTTGGAGATTAAGCAACACTTGTCTAAATGACAGGAGTCAAGGAAGAAATCTCAGAAGTTTAAACATGTTTTGAACTAAATAAAAATGAAAATACAATTTATCAAGGTCTGTGGGATGCAGCAAAAGCATCCCTTAGAGGGAAATTTATACCACTGAAGTCCTATATTAGAAAAGAAGAGCAACCCAAAATCAATGATCTATGCTCCCACTTTAGGAAACTATAGAAAGAACAACATAAATCTCTGGAAAGCATAGGGAGAAAAAAATCAGAGCACAAATCTATGAAATTGAAAACAGGTAAGCACTAAAGAAAATCAATGATGAGGTGCCTGGGTGACTCAGTTAAGCGTTCAACTCCTGATTTTGGCTCAGGTCATGATCTCAGGGTTGTGAGATAGAGCCCAGCGTTGGGCTCCATGCTTAGCATGGAGACTGCTAGAGATTCTCTGTCTCTCTCTTTCTGCCCCTCCCCTTGCTCATGCTATAAAAAATAAATAAATAAATAAATAAAATCTATTAAAAAGAGAAAATCAATGAAACTAAAAGCTGGCTGTTTGAAAAATCAATAAAGTTGATAACCTTTAGCCATGCTGAGAAAAAAAGAAAATACAAGCTACTAATATTAGAAATGAAAGGCCACTTGTATTGAACCAAAGGGCAAAAAAGTATGTTATGAACAACTCTGTGCCCACAAATGTCATAATTTTGATCAAGTGGACCAATTCCCTGAAAGCCACAATCTATGAAAACTCAAACAAGAGGAAATAAAAAATTTTAACCGGCCCATATCTATTAAAGACATTGAATCAATAGTTAGTATCCTTCCAAAACAGGAGTGGACCCAGATGGGTTCACTGAACATTTAAGGAAGAGATTATACCAATTCTCTAAAATCTTTTCCAGAAAGTAGAAGTTTCTAACTCATTTCTTTCTACCTCATTCTATGAGTCCAGCCAGTATTATAATAATATGAAAACCAAATAAACTACAAGGAAGGAAAATCACAGAGCAGTATTTCTCATCAGTAGAGAAAACTTTGTATAAGTCCTCAACAAATATTAGCAGTTTGAATCCAGCATTGTAGGAAAAGAACAATAGACCACAAAGAAGTTGGATTTAGATATCAAGATATCAAGGCTCGTGCAACATTTCAAAGTGAGTTCATGAAATTTACTACATCAACAGGCTAAAGAAGAGAAATCATGTACGATCATGTCAATTACTTGATGCAGAACAGTCATTTGACAACATCCAACACCCATTCAGTGATTTTTAAAATAATGTGAGCAAAGTGGCTGTACCAACTTGCATTCCCACCAACAGCTGTGGAAGGAGCGGAGATGCCCTTCAGCAGACGAATGGATAAAGATGTGGCCCATATATAGAATGGAATATTACTCCGCCATCAGAAAAGATGATTACCCAACATTTACATCAACTGGGATGAAACTGGAGGAGATTATGCTGAATGAAATAAGTCAAGCAGAGAAAGACCATTACCATATGGTGTCACTTATTTGTGGAACATAAGGAATAGCATGGAGGACATTAGGAGAAGGCAGGGGAGAGTGAAGGGAGGGGAATTCAGAGGGGGAGGCGAACCATGAGAGACTATGGACTCTGGGAAACAAACTGAGGGCTTCAGAGGGGAGGTGGGGAGGGGATGGGTTAGCCCGGTGATGGGTAGTAAGGAGGACATGTATTGCATGGAGCACTGGGTGTTTTACGCAAACGATGAATCATGGAACACTACATCAAAAACTAATGTATTGTATGGTGACTAACATAACATTAAAAAAAAAAAACTGTGAGCAAACTCTACAAATAAAACCTTGTCAACTACAAAAACCCTGTAGTTTTCCATCATATTTGATGAGAAACAAAGCCTCCCCCTCAGATCAGGAGCGTGGCAAGAATGCCCCTTGTCATCACTCCTATTTGACATTTGTACTGGAAGTCTTAGCTAGTTCAGTAAGACAAGAAAAGGGAAATAAAAGTACACACACTGAGGAGGAAGAAATAAAGCTGTCTCTGTTCACAGATGACATGATTATCTATGTAGAAAATACAAAAGAATCCACAAAATGTCTATAATAAGTAACCATAGGAAGGTAGCAGGAAACAGGATTAACAGGTCATTTCCCTACACACCAGCAATGAGCAAGTGGAGTTTGAAATTAAAAACACAATGCCATTTAGAGTAGCACCCCCCCCAATTAAGTACTAGGTACATGTTTAACAAAATAACTATGACAGTATTTCTANCCTACACACCAGCAATGAGCAAGTGGAGTTTGAAATTAAAAACACAATGCCATTTAGAGTAGCACCCCCCCCCAATTAAGTACTAGGTACATGTTTAACAAAATAACTATGACAGTATTTCTATGAAGAAAACTAAAACTCTGATGCAAGAAATCAAAGAAGATCCAACTAAGCAGAGAGGAAATGTTCTTCTGAGCACAGGAAGACTCATGGTCAAGAGGTCAGTTGTCGTCAGTTGATCTAATTGATTTACGCAATCCCACTCAAAAGTCCAACAGGTTATTTTGTGATGTTGACCAACGGATCCTAAGTTTACATGGAAGCAAAAGACCCAGAGTAAGTTAACACAGTACAGTAAAAACAGAATGGAATTGGAGGACTGACACTGCTGGCTTCAAGGTCAACTAGAAAGGGTGCCATGATCGACACAGTGTGATGTTGGGGAAGAACAAACAACTAGATCAACGGAATAGAATCGGGAGCCCAGACATGAACCCTCATCAGTAGAGTCAACAGAGCTTTGACGAAAGAGCAAATGGAGCAAAGGTAGCCTTCGACAAACAGGGCTGGGACACCGGCCCGTCTATCTATATTTAGCTGGATATTAATGCAAAACGTGTTAAATTAACTCATAATAGATCATAGACCTCAATGTAAAAGGCAGGCATATTAAACATCTAGAAGGTAGGTATAAGAGACGATCTAGGCGACCTTGGGTTTGGTGATGAGTTTTTAGATACAACACCAAAAGCACGATCCACGGAAGAAAACATTGTTACCTTGCATGTAATTAAGAATTTAAAATTCTGTGTGGGAGATACTATAATGAAAAGACAATCCACAGACTGAGGGAAAATCTTTGCAAACCACTATCTGATAAAGGACTTGGATCTGGAATATAGAAAGAACTCCTGGGGCGCCTGGGTGGCTCAGTCAGTTAAGTGTCCAACTCTTGATCTCAGCTCAGGTTTTGATCTGAGGGTTGTGAGTTCAAGCCCCGCTTTGGGCTCCACGCTGAGCGTGGAGCCTACTTAAAAAAATAAAAGTAAAATATACAAAGAACTCTCAAAACTCAACAATAAGAAAACAAACAACCTGATTAAAAAGTGGGCAAAAGATCTGAACAGACATCTCACTGAAGAAGGTACCCATGACAGGTACGCGTGGGGAGAGGCTTCGTATCACTTGTCATCAGGGAAATATACATTAAGACAGCGAGACACCGCTACCCACTGATCAGAACGGCCCAAATCCAGAACCCTGAGGACAGCCAGCGCTGGTGAGGATGCGGAGAGACAGGAACACCCACCCATTGCTGGTGGGGGTGCGGAGCCATGCAGCCTCTCTGGAAGACAGTCTAGCTGTTTCTTACCAAGCAAACCATACTCTTACTCTATGATCCAGCAGTTACGCTCCTTGGCGTTTATGCAAAGGAGCGGACCACTTATTTACACAGAATATCTGACAGGGATGTTTACAGCAGCTGTATTCATAATTGCCAACGCTTGCAAGCAACCGCGACGTCCTTCGTTGGGTGAACAGATGACGCACTGTGGTCCATCCAGACAAGGAGATGTTATTCAGCGCTAAAAAGGAACGCGCAATCGCGCCACCGCAAGACGTGGAGGAAACTTGAATGCATATTACTGTAAGAATCCAATCTGAAAAGGCTGATGCTATAGGATTTCATTTAAGGAACATTCTAGAAGAGGCACAACTATGGACATGGTAGAAGGATCGGGGTTGCCAGGGGGCTGGGGGAGGGGGATGAACACGTGGGCATCGGGCGGGGGGATGGACAATGAAGCTGCTCTGTGTTATACTGAGTACAATTGTACTAGTACTAAGTACCAGTACAGTTATACTAAGTGGGCACGCGAAATTCTGCATTTCTGAAAACCCACAGGAGGTGCACACAGTGAAACCTAACGTAGACTGCGGACGTTAGTTAACGCTTGGGGGTCACTGTGGGTGCTTCAGTGGTAAGGAAGGACCTAATGCAGGAGGTGACCAGGAGGGGAACCATGTGAGGGAGGGCGGCCAACAGGACTCTAACCAAAAGAGGAAAATTGACCGTTGCCAATGTTTTGCACGAGAGAGGCTGTGTGAGTAGCGCAAAGTCGTGGGAGCCATGGGCTCCATGTGAGGGGAGACTGCCCTGCTTCCCTGTGCACCGCGGGCCGTGGCACCCGGTGTCCCACACACCGCGCTGCCCCCCCGCCTCTGCCCGCAGGCAGGTCCAGCCCGCCAAGGGGCTGACACCAAGCCAGCACCCAGCCTGTAGGCAGTGGGCACTGTTGTGCCTGTGGGGTCTGGTCCCTGATCCCCCCTGCGGGCACGACAGGGTGCCCCCTGAGCGTCCCCGGCCCCCAACCTTGCCCTGACACCCCCCCAACGTGGTAACCCCCGTCTGCTCATGTGCAGGCAAAGAAGTGCATCTCCTCGCACCTCAGCACACTGGCGGACTTCGCCATCGAGATGTTCGACGTCCTGGATGAAATCAACTACCAGTCTTACAACGACTTTGTGCTCCGTGTGGGTATGTGGCTGCGGGCGGCAGCACCCCACCCCCCACCAGTGTCCAGGCCCCAGGAGGGAGGGCCTGGGAATGCAGGTACCCTGCTTCTGAGCACTGGCCCCTGGGACCGAGGACCCAAAGGGGTGCCGTCCAGCTCTCGAAACACCTCTGAGTCCACACTTGGCTGGAGGAAAATGCCCCCAAGGGGTGGTTCTAGAATTCAGACGTCTAGTGTTCAGAAAAGTATCTAAGAGCCGGGATGGCGTGAGGGCAGCCACGGGGGTCCGCCAGAGCCGGGGGCGGGGGGCGTGCTCTGAGGCTCCCCAGCCCAGCTCTGCCTGAGGCCTGGTGCCCGCCCGGCCTGCGGGCCCGCGTTCCAGCTCTGTCCTCGGGCCGGAGCTCCACGATCCACGTAGTGACGTGCTGGGAAACAGACACTGTTCCTGCCCCCCCACCCCAGGGGACCGGGTTGGGTGTGAGCCGAGGCCCTTCCACCCAGCAGGCCGGCTGTCTGGTCCACGCCCCAGCAGCCACGGGAGGAGCGGCCCCTCAGGCCCCTGTCAGGGTCCCCGGCTCCGCTCCAGGGCCGTCCTGCTGCCGGGCCTGAGGCACTGATGAGGCCAGTGGCTGAGACATCGTTGGCACCCCTGTCCTCTGTGCGTGGGTACAGAACGGGGACATGTGACATGGCATCAGCAGGACCAGGAAGCCCCATTGGGGGATGGCCACAGGGTGATTGGAGCTCTCAGGCAAGTTGGCCCCTGAGCCACACACATGAAGAGACGGGGGCCTCCTCTCCCCACTTCAGAGCATCCCAAAAGACTGAACCATTTCAGGCCCCACACCCTGCAGGGTTGAAGCCAGGGAAACCGTCAGGAGCGACTGTCGCTCTTGGAAAGTGTGCGGGGGACACACTGCCATCCTACANACTGCCATCCGCCTGAAGGGCCAGGCTTCCCAGCAGCGGAGTGGCATGGGGTCGCTGTTCCAGGAAATGGGACTCTCTTCACGCCTGGGGGTCCAAGTGAGCAGACACTGGGGGCCCCCTCTTCACAACGTAGTGGGTCCCTGCTTCAGGAAGGGGCCCTGGGCTAAGTGACCCCAGGAATCCATGACCCCGAGAGGGGCAGCTCCTTCTCTCGGAAGCCTTGCCAGTGCTAATGGCACTCCGTGGCTGTCTTGCAGGCATCAACGTTGGCCCCGTGGTGGCCGGGGTGATCGGGGCTCGAAGGCCGCAGTACGACATCTGGGGAAACACGGTCAATGTGGCCAGTAGGATGGACAGCACCGGTGTCCAGGGCAGAATCCAGGTCAGTTCACTAGAGGTGCCCGAGGCACAGGTGCCGTCCTGTAGGCGCGAGGCCGGTGCAAGAGGCCGGGGGCCAGCCGGGCCTCCCTCCCCCGCCTGCCTCTTCTGGGCAGGGACACGAGGCTGCCCAGTGCAGCGTGTCTGTGGCCTGTAGGGCAGGACCCGGGACCGGGGTGGTTTGGTTTGGTTTGTCCTGTGGCCTTGGGCGTCGGCTCCCACGTGGCCATGTGCAGAGGTGGGGGCACGGTGAGTGCTGGGATCCCAAGGGGCCCGTCCAGCATCCCGGACCCTGCCCACCTGCCCTGCTGCCTTAGGCGGAGGGGCTTCCTTGGCTTCTGCTCACCCTGGAGCAGCCCCCCAAAGGCTCCGGGACACTGGCTGCTCTTCCCAGGCGTGCCCAGGTGTGGCCGTCTCTCGGGACCTCCCTTCCAACCATGTGAACCCAGGTCTGCTGGGCGCACACTGCAGCCCCCAGGGGCCTCGGGGGAGGAGGAGCCTGTCCCCCAGTGTGGCGGCGGCTGGCCTCTGGGCACCCACGGGGCTGGACAGGGAACGCAGGGCCCTCTGTGAGCGGCACCAGGTCCAGTGCTGGCCTCTCCCTCTGCCCTGATGCCCAACAAGGTCCTCCGAGACCCGCGTGTACCCAGGTGCAGGCCACCAGCTCTCCCGCGGCCGTGTGTTCAGTCCCCCGCCCAGCCTCTGGTAGGCCCTGGGATTCCTCAGTTTAACCGTCAGGCGATTGTGCTCAGAGCGAAGACATGTGCAATCCTTCCTTCAAATTTCCTGTATTGTCGTGAAACACACACAACGTTTACCATCTTCACTGAGCGTAAGCATGGGGCTCAGAAGCGCTGAGTGTGTCTGCGTAGTCACGTCGCCATCCCACAGCCCGTCCAGGACACCGCGCCTCTCCGGGCTGGGTCACCCCCAGGGGGACCTTGGCGAAGCCCCATCCACTCTCCGGCCGTCCACTGTCCCATGCTCATGTGAAAGTTCGAAGTTTCCACCATCAGGTTGCAGCGAGCCCCTCCCCTGCTCAGCACCAGGCCTGTCCCCTACGGCCCCCGATGGCCATTCTCCGTGATGTGGCCACCGCTCGCGGCCTGGTCTCCCCTGGCTGCTGGACTTCCAGCGATGTGCCTCCCCTTTCCCTCCCAGGTCTTCCGTCCCCCTGCCACACTGCAGGGACCCCCTTCCATGGCCCCCGCCCCTGTGCCTGTGTGCGGGTTCCCGCACGGAGAGAAGATCCACAGGGGTACTTTGGATGAGTACAGCCCTCTGTGCTCCCGTTCTGGCCCAGGCGCCCACCTCACAGGGCCCCGGGGCTCTGACAAGCCCTGGGACCCCCCAGGCGGCTGCTCTGTGTGCTGGTTTGGGTCTCCAAGCCCCACACTGCCAATCCCCGCGTGTCTGTGTTGGGACTCCCCGAGGCACAGAGCACTCGGCTGTCCCAGGAACGCCCCCTTCCCCCAGAGGACCTGCGACAGGGGAGTCTGTGCAGACGCGGCCCCTTTCCCCTGCATCAGGCCCGGTGTCAGCATCCAGGGGGTGTGCGTGGGGGCAGGACCGTTGTCAGCGTGGGTAAGACGCGGTCCGACCGTCGGGGCCGCCGGTGCTGCCTTCACCCATCTGCCAAAGGCACTGCTCCCACCGGCGGCCTCATGTGTCGAAGAGCACACCCCACCGTTGCTCCTTTTAACGAGTCCTTCCTCTGCTGGGCCCAAATTAGACATCTGGTTCTTTCCTGGAAGAAGTGTGCGAGGGACTCTGATGTTAGCGAGCCGGCTTTGCTGTCCTGCTTCGCCCTGTCCAGGCCTCTGGCTGGTGCCTGGGGCACCCCGGGCTCCCACCATGGCCTGGCACCGCATCTCTGTGCCCTGTCCAGCCTGCCGCACACCCTGGGCCCTTTCCCCAGAGAGCGCTGCTTTCTGGGGCTTGCCCGGGGCCCAGGCCAGAGCCCCAGGTGCTCTCTGATGTTGGGGACAGGTTGCGGGGAGTGGAGGGAGCCCTCTGGGCGGCCCTGCCCCCTGGATCCTCCCCTGCTGACCCCGGGGACGCTCGCTTGCTTTCCTCCGCTACAGGTGACCGAGGACGTTCACCGGCTGCTGCGAAGGGGCACTTACCGCTTCGTGTGCCGCGGGAAGGTCAGCGTCAAGGGCAAGGGTGAGATGCTGACATACTTCCTGGAAGGCCGGACCGATGCAAACGGTTCCCAGGCCAGGTCCCTGAACGCAGAGCGGAAAATGTGCGCTTACGGGCGAGCCGGCCTCCAGACCAGACTGGCCGCAGGGCCACCCCCGGTGGGCCCCATGATCGGCCACCCGGTCAGAGCCGGGCTGGGGTCTCTGCAGGGCTCGGGGCTCCCCCCGGGCCCCCACGGCCAGCACCCACCCCCCGGAGCAGCTGGGAAGGAGGCTTAGCGGAGCCATGCTGGCTGCTGGGCGCTCAAGGGCTCCAGCAGGGACCAGCCCGGCCCACAGAGCAGGGCCGGTGGCCGGAGGCTGAGCTGCGGAAGGGGTGCCGTCCAGGCGTGCCCCGAAGCAGCCAGGCAGTGACAGGCCAGGGGAGCCCTGCCCGCCTGGATGCTGAGGCTTTCAGGGGATTGCGCTCGCTTGGTCCTCTCCTCGGTGGCCGAGGAGCAGCTGCCTGGGGTCGGCCAGCTCAGCATCCAGCACTGGGACCTTGCGGACATCCTCCACGTCCTCGGGCTTCCGCTGAGCAAGAGCCATGGAGCTGTGGCCGGCAGCGGGGCAGTGTGCCCTGAGCAGGCCCGCGGCAGACCGGGCTAGAAGCCAGGCCTCGCGCGTGCGGCAGGGCCAGAAGGGTGGGCTCCGGGCCCGCGTGGACCAGGCCTGCGATGGGCGGTTTGGGGAGCTGCGCAGCGCGGGGGGCCGCCGGCTTCCTTTGGGCACGGTGTTTGCCAAGAGCCAGAGGCAGGTCTTCTGGGATTCTTGGGGCCCCGAGCCACGTCTCTGTCACGACCAGCATCGTCCCTGCTCTGCCTGCCCATCCTGCGTTGTCCCTTGGTCCCCGGAGGGCATCGGCCCTACGAATCCTGGCTGCTCTTGTCGGGGGAGGAACCTAGGTCGGGGTCGCCGTGCTCCTTGCTGTCCCCGCATCTGGGGCTCCTGCTATCCTCACAACAGCACAAGCCCATGTGGATTTTGAAACGAGTGAACCTCACGACTGAGAGAAAGCTTCCTGGGCTGAGGAGCCCGCGCCCCAGACGTGGGATTTCGGAGTGAGTTTGGGCTGCACCTGGAGTTTGAGCACCACGGGTGACTCGGGGGCGGTCTGGGGGTCACCCACGTGCACAGGTGCAGACTGAGGATGGCGGGATGTGCTGCTTAGGGGCACAGGGTGGCGGCTCTGACTGCAGGAGGAAGGCACCGGCAGCCGGGGGCTGGGCTCACCCTGGCTGAGCCCCCATGGATGTCCCCAGGCTGGTCCCATGGTGGGCTTGTGAGGCGTGGCACCCTCCGTGGGGGCTCAGCCCTGCCCGGCCGCATTGCAGCCAGCACGGTCGGCCGCCGGGATGTGTGTGGAGAGGCCAGCAAGGCGGGACTCAGGACGGAAGTAGGTGGGTGGACGGCCTCCTTTCTGAGAACCAGCTCTGTGCTGGGCCACCGATGACCATCGCTACGCTGGGGAAGGACTCAGTGGCCCAGCCACCCCTCCCTCAGCCTTTAGAGACATGGCATGGTTCCTTCAGGGGAAACCAAGTCAGCTCGAGGGTCCTGTGAGCATACGGCCCGTGTGGTGTGCTTGTCTGCGCTGAGCTGCGGGGCCGAGGACCCGGCCAGGGTCCTGGTGCACGCCTGCTGGGCGCAGCCAAAGTGTGCAGGGGGGCAGTGGACCACACCGTGGCCCTGACCCCATGCTCTGTCATGTGGCAGAGGGGACTTTACAGACGGAATTGAAGGTACAGGCCTTAAGCTGGGGGCAGGATTCGGAGCTCTCTGGGTGGGCCCCCTGCCTCCTCGAAGTGGACGCAGAGGCAGGGCGGTCAGGATGGCCCAAGCATGAGGTTGCTATTTAAAGATGCGGGGACCTGACCATCAACCATCGGGGAGAGGAGCTGGTTGCTCCCGTGGACGTCGACCCAAGCGAGCTGGGGGAGGGTGGACACCTGTGACACTCTCCGTGAACCCCCAGCCCTGCCGGGCCCAGACCTGGGGCCACAGAACCAGGAGCTCCGGAGCCCTGCGGTGTGTGGCCGCTGGTCGAAGCACAGTGAGGAGGCCGTCGGACACTATGGTTCTGGGCCGGTTGTCATGACCACCCGCGGTGGCGGTGGCGAGGCCCGGCACCCACGAGCGCCTGTGTGGCACCTCCGTCATCAGCAGCCCAGACCCTCCCAACCCCGAGGGCGCGGGAGCCGCCACAGCGTCCCTCCGAGGCGGGTGCACTATGTCTTCCTCTTTATTTGTGACGAGACTGTATGATATTGCCTTATTTATTTTTAATCTTGTACAGCATTCACGGACAAACGTTAGCCTTTCGAGTAGGGTTCTGTCTAAATTATTTAAGATGCTCTGTAAATAGTGCACTGTTTCAGGGGACGCCTGTTCACTCCCACCAACAACGAGAACAGCCCCGTGCGGATGGCACGCTTTACCCAGATGTGTGACGTCCCTTAGGCACCGCGCCCCTGCTTGGGGAAGCCCCGGCACTTGCTCTGTAAATAGTGCACTGTTTCAGGGGACGCCTGTTCACTCCCACCAACAACGAGAACAGCCCCGTGCGAATGGCACGCTTTACCCAGATGTGTGACGTCCCTTAGGCACCGCGCCCCTGCTTGGGGAAGCCCCGGCACTGCGGGGGAGGGGGGGCGTGTCCCTCGTGTGCTGCTTACACCCAACCTCAGTAGCCTAGAAGGCAGCCCCAAACTTCAAGACGCTTCCACGGACCACCGGGACTGGGGGGTTCGCTGCATGGGGCGTGTGTGATGCAGCGTGGAGCCCCCACAGACCAGGCCCCCCCGAGCCTGCACGTTTGTCAGACCCCAGAGCCAACAGCGCTTCCAGACACTTTCTGTCTCCAGAAGCAATAACTAACTGTAAACTGCGGAGACAAGCTTGGTCCAAAGCCGATGGTGATTCCAGCATAAGCCATGCGCACGAGCTTGCCCGAATTCAACCATGCTGTGGGGGGGCCGACGCCCCCGCGGCTCCCCGGCCCCTCCTGCAGACCCAGCTCGGGCCCTGCGCCCTGTGGGGTTTGCTGTGAAGAGGGCCAGCCTCAGCCCTGTCAGTTAAGTCACCCTCAGGGCGAGGGCAGGTCGTGCACACCTATGGCCCTCCTAACCTGTCTCAGCCCGTCCACGGGCTGCAGTGAGCCTTGGGCCGGAAGCCCGTCCTGCCGGGTAAGCCTGGTTGATGTGTGGGCTCTGAGCTCCGACAGGATCCAGCCAGCCTTCAGGGGCACCACGTGCTCCCCCTGATAGGAATGCCGCGCTCTCGTCCCATCAGCACCTAGCAGTAGCGTGGGCCCCCCCATTGTCCTGCTGCTCAAGAAGGAAGGGTCCCACAGGCCTCGAGCTCGTGTGTCCCGGACAGGTGGACCCGCCTCCATTCCAGTGTGTGACCCTGTGACTCCCTGAGTCGGGGGTCCTGCGGGCCCTCCCTGTGTGGCACTGCCAACGCTTGTAATTCGGAAGCGTGCGGGCCTGTTGGCTCCATAGAAAGTCACCTCGGAAACCGACTTGACCTGAGTTTGTAGTGGCTTCAATTAAAAAAACAACAAAACTGAAAAAGCAAAAAATCAGCCTTCTTACTAAGAGGCAGTTGATTTCAAAACGTTTGGTTTGGGGAAGTGACTAAGGGGCGAGCTGTGGCCGGGTGGCGGCTGGAGGGCACGGCCTTGTCCCTGCGCCCAGACACCCTGCCTCCCCAGCAGCAGTTTGCTTTGAAAGTCGCGCGGGAGCTGGAGCTCCGACACCCTCGGAGGGGACATGGGGACCGCGTGGTAGTGTGACCTTTCTTCTCACAGTATCGGGGTTTGCATTTGTCTCTGTGAATCTTAGGCTGGGTGTGTTGAAGTCTGGTTCAGGGATTGGATTCCTAGGGGAGGCCTCAGGACCCCCCCTTCTGGAAGGCAGGGTGGGGAGGGGCCACGGCCTGGGACCCCCTCCTGGAGGGCAGGGTGGGGACGGGGCAGTTTGTCTCAGCCTGAGGAATAAACTCCCAGCTGTGAATTTTGCCAAGATGGACGTGAAAGGTGGGGGGTTGGCGTGGACAGGCAGGCCCCTGGGAGTGGAGCCGGGTCCCTGATTCTGTGAGAACGATGGGTGGTGGGTGGCAAGGAGCCAGTAGCAGTCTCTGTGCCCAGAGATGGTGTGGGCCCTATGGCCGCGAATGTAGGGGTGCAGGGGCACCGGAGTGGGAGGGACGGGCCGCAGTGGCCAGCAGCACGAGGCAGGGCCCCTTAGCTCCTCCCTGCGCCCAGCCCCAGACCCCACACCCTCCGGGCACTCCTGTGTGTGCATACTGGAGGCCGGTCCTGTGATGCCAGGGCAACTGGGTCACCTCCACGTCCAGTTCAGTGAAGTAAACCTGGTTTCAGAGGCCACATTTTGGGACTAGACCTCCCGAAACAACCTCATGGTAACGACTCATACATTTGCATTTCTTAATTTCCCTGAAAATTGTAATCCATCTGCTCCCCATCAGATCTGTTCACGGAGAGAAGCAGTAACTATTCTGCTGGAGCCACGCTTCACTCACACCTGTGTGTGCACGCACGTGTGTATGTGTGCGTGCGTGTTTGCATGCATGTATGTGTGTGCATGCACGTGTATGGTGCATGTTTGTGCGTGTGTGCATGAGCACGCACACGTGTGTCTATGTGTATAAGTGTGCACACGTTTTCGTGTGTATGTGTGAGTGTGCACGCGTGCATATATGTGTGCATGCACGTTTGCTTGTATGTGTGCTTGCATGTTTGTGTACGTATATGTGTGCATGCGTGTGTGCCACACCTGGCGGGTGAGGGTGTTCTAGACACAACCCTTTATTCCTTTATGAAGTCCGTGCATTCCTCCCTACACCGCACTGGACTCCATAGTTCTGCACTAAAGCCTTGGGAAAGGCCAGTAGTCATTGTGCGTGTAGTGAAAATACATCTGGAATTTTCCACGTGGCACAAACTAAGGGAAACACCATGACTAAGACCCACAGCTACTTGGCAGCCCACAGAGCACCTTCCCCATGTGTCACCCGTTGGCCGCTTACAGCCCTCATGGTGTCGTGAGGAATGTGGGGCTCAGAGAGGTTATTGAGTTGAGCAGTCACACAGCACGAGCGGCAGGACTGGGACTCATGCCAGCCTGTCTGTCCCAAGCCCTTGGTTTTCCATCATACTCAGTGGCTCTTTGCTGGACACAGCATTGGGTTTTATGGGGCCCCCTAGCTGGTCTGCCCCCAAGAGCCCACTGTGGTGGGGGGATCCTGGCAGGCTGGTTTGGAGTGTTTGCCCCACAGCCCGCCCCTGGGTGTGCCCTGGGGAGCTCAGAACGCTGTCCTCAACACTGGATCCCCCAAGGATACTCAGCTAGCCTAAGAAGTCCCACCTTGTCTCACCTTCCATCCTAAATCTGTGTCGTGCCCACAGCCTGTCCTGGCTGAGAAAACACAGACCCTCCTTCAGCCGGGAGGATGGTTGCCCGTGTCTTTCTGCAAGGCCTCTCTGGTATCAGACGGGGGACCGGGGCCCCCAGAAGCCCCTAAACCACACACGCTTCCCCATGTACATGAGTCAGGTGGCCTGAAGGCACGTGAGCCCTGGGAGGCCGTCGGTCGAGCTGGTCGTGTCTGCTCTGTCTTGCCTGGTGGCACAACCATCCAGTGCCTGACGCCATAGGCCCAGTGCGGGCGGTCATCGTCCCTTCCTGCAGGTCGGGGGACGGCCAAGGGCAGGTTTCCCTGAGAATGCGTGGAAGGCAAGACAGGGATCGCAGAGGCTAGTGGGAAACCTGCAGCCTTCCCGGCAGCGACTCCTTTGGCTCTGGGCAGCTCAGACTTTGTTCGGAAGCTCAGTCTGCAAACAGCTCGCATCACATGCTGAGAGCTGATGTTTAAACAAAGAGGTTGTCCTAGACCAACGCCCGAGAGACCTGGGCAACTCTGGGGCTCCCTGACCGCGTGTGGTGTGTGGGATGGTCTGCAGGAACGGCACTCAGAACGCCGTGTCTGTGGGCTTTCGCTCCCCACAGTGCGGGCCACGGGCCCACCAGCAGCCAGAACTCGTTTCTTGCCTCCCACCAGCAGCCCCACCCAGCCCCCGGGCCCCGCGCACGAAGCACACGTCTCAGGGGATGGTTCCCCAGTTGCGGGGATCCCGAGGAAGCCTGCCGCCACCTCTCGCACACACCAGGGCGCCCGCATTCCTGAGCGCCGGTCCCCAGGGGTGCGCGGTCTTGCCTTCACCCTGTACAAACTGTGGGCTTGCACGCACGTGCACTCAGAATTGCATGCCCTGAAATCCCCACGTGTGTGAAACCCACTTTGAACTTGAGAACACGCAGCATGCACGGAGGGACAGGCCCGCCTTGGGCCATCTGCCGGCTGGCCGCAGAGCGTCCCTGCAACACTGCGCAGCCTGGGGCCCCGGTTTGTGCGGCCAGCGCCTGCCCTGGTCACGCAGCGTCCCCCAGCCTGGACGCCCCTTGTCCCCGCCCCCCAGCCACACGATTGGACACCACGTTGCACAAGGAAGGTAACGTATCGATTCCGACCACCTTAGAGTAGCTTCTTTTCTCACCGAAGGCAAACCTGAAGCCCACCCTTGATTTTCTTTCCTCACCACCGAGAAAGGCCGTATACACCCCTGCACCCTTCCATGTCTGGCTGGGTGTGGCTGAGCCGCTCGGTGGAATGCTGGGGGGGGGACGGGGACACGCTCTTCACCCACGGAGCTCGCTCGAGAATGGTTCTGCAGACACAGAGCCAGGTGACAGGGTCAGAGTGACGGCAGCTCACGGTCACCAGGTAGCTTCTCTCAATAGATTTGTATAATCAATACGGGTCTATTTTTACGTCAACCCCACACTGTACCTTCCGGTCTTTTCCAAGATTGTTCGACTGAGACAAGTCACTGAATAATTGGTCCTATTTTTATTAACAAACCAGTGAACGGACTGAAATGTTAACGTGAATGTACATTTCTTAATTGCGACTTTTCTACTGAGTGTTTGCACTATACTTTCTGGAATCTTATTTAACAAAAATAAAGGAAAGAAATTGCTTGACTAAACCCTGTGGCCGTTTTACTCGAAACCACGGGGTTGTGTGGCTGTTCTGAAGACAAGCCTCCCCGCGGGGGAGACTGTGGTTTCCTCCAGTGTCGGCGGCCCATCCTCCCGGCCGGGCTCTGCTCCTCTGACTGCGGGGCCAAGGTGGGTTCAGGGTGGGGGGAACACGGGGGCTTGGCTTCTGCTCCCAGAGACTCCGGCGAGGATGATTTGTACCACTTGTGGTCCTCAGGCTGGTCTCGGACTAACCAGTCAGGGACTCTTGTCGAAGGTAGACCAAGGGCGGACAGCAGGGGTGGGGGTGCGCCATCAGCAGGCTGAGCCAGCATATTCCCTAAAACCGGCTCTGCAGGCCAAGGTCAGGCCAAGGTCGGGGCATAGCAGAGATGAGGCCGTGAGGCACCAGAGCAGAATGTCAGGGAGGGTTTGCCACTGGCCACCCTCCACCAGGACACACCTAATGCCACCATTCAGGGCGGCCCCCTCCTACCCTCAAGAGGGGGCGAGAGAAGCAGGATTGGCGCAGGGACCGCAGGGACCCCGCCGCTGGTGGGGAGGGGAGGGACTGGGCCAGACTCTGGAGAATAAGAAAGCGTGGCCCAGGCTCGGCCCATCCCCTAGAGCCCGAGACCCCCGTCAGCAGGGGAAGGGGAAGAGACGGCGGGGAGGGGGTGGAGGGGCTGCCGGGCTCTGTCTCCTCTGAGGACGCCCTGAGCCCCAGGGCGAGTTTCCAGCCCCCACTCACTCGGCATCTTCCCTCAGAGGCCTGGCAGACACATCACAGGGAGCACAGCACCCTGAGGGGTGTGTGTGAGAGAGACTGTTCTTTCAAGGAGCGGCTCCCCCATCACTGCCAAGCCCAGTCGGCAGGGCAGGCGCAGCTGGAGACCGGACGAGGAGCTGGTGTTGCCTCTGGAGTCTGAAGGCCGCCTGGAGGGAGAATTCCCTCCTCCCCAGGGGGATGGGGCGGGATCTCAGGCTTGTTCTCCTAAGGCCTTCAACTGATTGGATGAGGCCCACCCACGTGATGGAGGGTGATCTGTTTAAACCAGAGTCCACTGATGGAAATGTTGATCTCACCTAAACCACACCTTCGTCCCGACATCTGGCCTGGCGTTTGACCGAACGGGGCACAGTGGCCCAGCCAAGCTGACAGATAAAATGAATAATCACAAATGGGTATCTTTACGTTCAAATAAAATCAATCCAAGGTAAAGGAATTTTAAAAATCCTTACAAAAAGCATAGTATCCCCCAGAAGAACAGGGCGTTTACAGAATCCTCCAAGAAAGGGCTCCAGCCAACCAGGAGACAGGTGGACGCTCGTGCAACGGAACTGTCCGTGAGAGAAATGCGCGGTGAGAGCGCGGAGGCACCGTGTCACCTTTCAAGTTGGTACCTGTTTTGTTTACTATTATTTTTCATTTTTTGGTACGTGTTTTAAAAGCTATCATAAAACTAGCGAAGCTGCTGTGAGTGCCACTCGGACGCCGCTCACGGGCCTCTGTGCCTTACTGGGTGATACCCCACAGGGACCACAATGGGAACACCCTTTAACCCCCGAAATGCCACGCAGGATTCTAACGAAAGTGGTAGACGTTGGTTGGTACAAAATGCTCTGTGCCGAGCGGGCTCGCGTGCAGACCTGCACAAAACAGTTCTCACGTTGACCCCAAGATTCCACGCCCCCATCCCCAAACCTGTGAGTGGTGTGCGGTATCACCCCACTTGTGCACTCAGCGAGCTTACCGGGCATGCTGGACCCCACGCCAGCCCTCGAGCAGGGGATCCGGAGCATGGATATGCTGTGTCCCACCGAAGCGGCCTCGCACACGCGGGTGGGCCTGGGGCCTGCGTGCAGCCCCGCGGTGGCCAGCAAAGGAACGGGGCTCCGGGTCCCGCACCCCCACACGGAGCCAGGTGCCCCCTTTCTTGCCCAGATGCGCTGGGCGAGCACCTGCTTGGCACCCCCTGCGGAGAGCCCAGGCGCTGGTGCCACTGAGCCTCCGGAACGGTGGCAAACACGGGTTGTTCTGAGCTTTTGTTTTGCAGCAAAAAGAAAATTAAAACACCAGGTGCTAAGACTTTAGTGGAAAGTGATGTGCAAACCAGACGTCTGCAGCAAGGCCACCTGAATCCTGGACGCGGGCAGCCCCTCAAACCAGGTATCTGACACAGTGACAAGGACTGTGAACATCAAATACAGACACTCTGGGTAAACCGGTTATTTTAGGAAGAAAACGTATGGCTTGGATAAAGATTAGATTAGAAGGGGATCACTTCTTGTTTCATGTGAAACAAACTGCACGAGGAGAAGCATGCTTCGGGGGTCGCTGGCTGTGCCGCAGGCGCATTCCTGAAGATGACCCTGGTTCAGAGACCCTGCGGGGTCCCCGTCTGTGCAGCCCGAGCCGGCAGCGCCCGCATCCTGAGCACCAGTCTGAGGCTGCCCTCCTGCCCGTGTGCAGCCTGGGGCCCGAGGATGTGGAGGTCACGGAGGTGGCCGGTGCGGACAGGACGCCCTCCCCATGCACCACGTTCCGGCTTCGGGCACAGGACTCGCTCCTTCCGTGGGATGCTTCCCGGCCACATCTTCCCGTGGCCAGAGCACGCTCACCATCCCGCTGTTTTATTTGTGAATCGCCCCACGAGATTGCATTTCAAACACCAGCTAGAGGGCCTGTGCCCTATGTTTGCATATGCTCCTTTGCACAAATGGGAGAATCCGTTTTGCTAACACGTGGGGGAGAAAACGCAACATGAGCGCCTAGGAAAGTATCTTCCGAACAAAACACTTCCTTCTGAGCACCTGAGTAATTCCCGAGCTTTCAAGAACAGCCTCCCCAAAGCCCCTGCGTCATGCCTTCCTCCTCCCTGGCGTCATTCTGCATCTGAATTTGTCACAGGCTGTGAGCAAGACAGAGAAGCCGCTTGACGATACATCGGAATCACTTGGCATCAGACACAGACGCTCAGAACTGTTTACCTACTTCCGGCACTAAAGGTGCGAAGGGCTCGCACAGAAGTATTTATTTCATGGTATGCAACTCTAGGCAGCCTTTTGCTTTACACTTTTGTGTTGTATTGGAAGAATTCATACACCTGTCATTTCCATAACCCAATAATAAGTGTTATAACAAAGGAAGAGAGCACATGTTGAAAAGTCAGCTTGTGAAGGAAGAACTGGCTGGGGACACTCAGGACTGTGTAAGCCCCTGGACAGTAAGCCCGCTCTTCCCACACGTCCGCAACAGCAGCAGCTGCCCTTCGAAGTGACTCACCCAGTGACTGCACCCCCTCTCCCCTGCGGCCCATTGTCTCCCCCTTCCCCCCAACCTAGTGAGGACTGCCCTCCTTCCTTGTTGGAAACCTCCAAACAGACACAGGGAGAGCACGGTTCTCGACCTCGCAGGTCCTGGCCTCCCCTGCGTCCTCCTGGGTCCATCCCGTCTGTGATTCTGTTGGGGCGCCCTGCTGTAGGGGTGCCTTCGGACTCTGTCTAGTGGTAAGCTTGATCTGCGTGCCTGGGAGCGAGGCCACCGCCTCCAGGCCTGGAGGGTAGGGCTGGCAACAAACACTCTCTTTTCGTTTTCAGGAGGAAAAAACTAAACAAAGCACCAAGCATTTTTAAATAAAGTGGGGGGAGAACACAGGCATCAGACGAAAATCTAGCTCTGTATCTATCACCATGCCGTGTCCACACGCAGACGTGCCTGAGGCGTGTGCACCGGGAGGCTGCCGCGGGTTTTCCGCAGAAGCTCGAACGCCCCGGGCGACCCCCCACGGCACAAGGGTGTAAGCACCTCCGGCTTTTCGGGGGGAGCGTGGCGCTGCACAGGGATGGGGCAGGGACGTCCTGTACTACTGCCAGGGGTTGAATTCTTCACCCCCACCCCCACCTAAACCAGCACCTGGAAACCGCCCAACCCGCCTCCCACTCAGAGTCCCAGGGTCTGACTCTCCCAGAATGGCATCCTGAGCCCGCTGGGTGTGTGGCCCCAGCCCTGTGTGGGCAGCTGGGTCGCCACGCTCCCTGGTCTCTCCGTACAAAATGTCATCCCGTTCCTGGGTTGTGCTGGGGAAGCTGGTGGGGGGCGGGGGGGCGGGCGCCCCCAGGGTGGCGCAGTGGGCCTCCACCTCACCTGTCCCCCCCACCGTGTGCCCTGCGCTCTGCTGGTGCCTGAGAGCCTCGTTCACTGGCCCCTAACCGAGTTGAGAGGCACATCGTGGGGAGGGCAGTGGTCCAAGCGGGACCTGGGCAAGCCCTGAGGAGGGCTGCAGTTTGCAGACAGACGGACAGATGGAGGGAGGGCCGGACAAGTCAGGGAGGCCAAGGTGGAGCTCCAGAGCCCCTGCCTCATGGCCCCAGCCCTGAGGGTCAGTCGTCCTCAATGGTGAGCTCGTGCTGAGTGGCCTCCTCGATGTCCTGAAGCAGGCGGATTTCCCACTGCCTCACCCGCTCCATCTGTTGGAGGAAAGCATCTCTGAGAAGGCCCACGTTGCAGGAACACCTGCCACCCCTGCCCGTGGACAGCAGAGGCCCAGGCGGGCTGCGCGCCCCTCCACACCCCTGCCCCTCGGCTCTCGGGCACCCCTGTTGCTGCGTGCCGGGCAACACAGCTGCACCACAGAGCGGCAACGCCCCAGAGGGCCGCGTCTGTGCGGGCACCAGGGGGGTGGCTAAGGACCCAGGGCAGTGGGTCTGACAAGGCACAGAGAGGAGGCCAGAGGGCTGGGGACAGGGACAAGGAGGGCCAGCTGGGGCATGCTGGGAACATCCCTGCGGGGCGGATTAGACAGGCGGTCTTCCCGGGCTGCAGCAGGGAGAAGCGCCCAGGCCAGGGTGGGTGAGCCCTGGATGAGCCCTGCTCCTGACCGAGATGAGGGCTTGGCCTCATAGAAACCGGAGCGGGGGGCAGGCTGGCTGAGCCAGACCACACGGGGCATGGGCAGGGGCCAGATCACGGAGGACAGGGTTGGAGGTGGAAGGAAAGACTTGGGTCCTCAACCGCCCATGGCAGGTTCCCCACAGATCGAGGTCCTCCAAATAGCCTGAAAGTGCAAAAAATGGAAGCAAAGGGGGGGAAATGAGGACCAGGAGAAGCTGGTGTTGCCAGCAGGGGTGTGGACAGACAGTGGAGCAGGGAGAGCTGGGCCGGAGGAGGGGCCGCCAGCAAGCACGGGAACCCCTCCCAGAGCCCAGAGCCGTCAGAGTGGCTAGAAGCTCGGCGCCTGCATGAGGGGCCCCACGGGCCCAGGGGCTGCCCCACTGCTGAGACGAGCTCCACCACACAGTGAGACCCCCAGGCCCCTTCCCTTTGTCAGCTCTAGAATGTTCCAGCCCGGCTCATGCCTCTCCTGGCAGCAGGTGGGAACATTAGCCCGTAGGGACATGGCACTAGGGAGATATTTGGGGCTCAGGGGCAGCCCTGCGCTCAGGCCCCACCCAGGAACGCAGGCGGCGCTCCGGTCAGCTCTGAAAGGCCTGGCTCCCAACTACAACCAGGCACGGCTGCAGAGGGCATCAGGAAATCTCCCCACCAGCAACGTTCCAGGAGTGCGAGTGAGGCCAAGCAGAGATGTCTGGAAGGCACCAGTGAAAGGAACCAGCAGGAGAGCTGAGTCATCCTGCAGTGACCTTGGAAAGCGGAACCCAGCGCTCCTCCGAGGGGCAGATGATGGGTGAGAGAAGAAAGAAGAGATGGAAAGAAGCTGTCCAGGCTGCCCCCCACCTGACTTGCACAGAGTCCTAGCAGGTGGAGCGGAGCCATGGGCCTCAGGGCCGCAGCGGGAGGGGTGGAGATTTCCCAGAGGGAGCCAACAGGCCCAAGGGCCCCCAGCCCGCGAGCCAGGCTGTCCACCGCACACGTTCCATCTCTGGGTAGCAGACCTAGACAGCTGGGGTCAGCCGTGGCCCTGCGTGAGGGGCAAGGCAGAAGTCCCCCAGCAGTGGCCTTCTCAGAACCTTCTAGAACAGCAGGGTGTCACAGGAGAGAGTGAACCAGCTGAGGGACCAGGACCAGAGCTCAGAGCAGGAAAGGGGCCCTGGGGGCCAGGGGAGCATGGAGGGAGGCCCCGGGTCTGCATTGAGACGAGAGGAAAGAGCAAACAGCCTTCTGGGAGCAGCTTCACAGCACGTTCAGGAGCTTGGGGAGCGGATGGGAACTGGGGGGTGCAGGAGCTCCCCATGGGGTCACACAACCCCTCAGAGCAGGTGGGACAGGCCCAGGACATCAGAGAGGCCTGAGCAATGATGGAAGGGTCAGCAGCCACCTCGACGGACCGAGACCCCTGATGGGGACAGTGTCGGGGACTGGTCAGGGACAGGGTCAGGGACAGAGCCAGGGACAGGTTTGGGTCGGGGACAGTCCTACCACAGCTGCCGGCTTCTTCAGTTCCCGCTTCCTCTTCTGGGCTGTGTCCGGAATCCCGGGCAACCCCGCAGGTGGAGGCCAGCTCCTTGCTCCCCGGGCCTCTGTTCTCTGCTGCCGCCCCCAGGTGACTGATGCCCGTGCGGGCGGGTCTTCCTGGGGAGGCTGCGGGTCTGGGTTGGGCCCTGGCTGCCTGCTGGCTGCCCTGGAGGCACGGATGTTAGAAAGCCGCGGGGTCTGGAGGGCGGCTGTGGAGCTGAGCCCCGCCTGGGGGCCCGGGGGGTTCCAGGAGAGGCGTGCAGGTAGTGGGGACCCAGCCTCAGGGCTGTCTCCCGGGTGGGAGGGAACGTGGCCCGCTGGCCTCCTGCGCAGGCTGGGGGAGGCTACCTGCAGGTGGCTGTGCTTCAGGACCTTTCTCAAGGGCGGCTTACGGCCCCGTGAAGAAGGGCCTTCGTCTTCCTCAGAGGAGCTCAGCCCAGAAACCTATCGAAACAGAGCACAGATGTCGGCTCCCTGGAAGTTTCCGGCAGGAGCCTCAGGACGGGCACCAGAGCCCACTGGGCATGTCCTCCTCCTCCTCCCCAGCCCCTGCCCTGGACACAGAGCCTCCGGTGCTGCCTTTCCACCCACATCGCCAGTGCTGTTTTTTGGTCAAAAGCAAGCATTGGCCAAAAATGTGGTATCTTAAGAGTAGAATTAAAAAAGAAGTGATTTTCAGGTAAAAACATCTTCCCTTTTTCAAGAGAAAACTGTAAAACATCGGCAGTGAGGCCATCTGAACATCTATGCTCAAGGTAAAAGAGCGGAATGGCAGGTGGACGCAGCTGCTTTCTATACAGAAGGGACGGCGAGTCGGGCAGGGGTGCGGCTGGTGGGGTGCCGAGCCTCCGGGTCCTGAGCCCTCAGATCGCAGCAGCAGCTCCTTCAGGGTGCTTTTCCTTCCAGGACAAAGCATCAGGGAAAACCCTCAAACTCCCGTGCCTCTCCCTGATGCTGACAAACTGTCCTCGGCAAATAGTTTTATTGTCACCGTAAGGTCACGGTCTCCACGGCGCTCCTTGAAAAGCTGTCGTGTCAAAATGACATGACAGCCTTAGCAGCTCGTGTTTTGAAAAACGCCCTCGTGTGTCTTTTAAAGAGGTATTAATTCATACTGTTAGTCAACACTGCAGTGCACGGAGCCAATCTCCTACCAGTCTCGGGAACTCTCAAAGGAATGCTAACATTATGTTGAACGCCACGGTGGATGGGGGAAAGTATTCTCCAAGTATAACTCCATTAAGGGGAGAACTTCCAAAGTACGCAAGGAATTCATACAACTCAATAGCAAAAAAGAGATAATCCAATTAAAACATGGGCAGAAGATGTGAGCAGACATTTCTCTAAGGGGGACATCCAGGTGGCCAACAGAGACACGAAAAGATGCCCCGTATCACTCACCATCAGGGAAATGCAGATCAAACCTACAATGAGATACCAGCTCACACCTGTCAGAACGGCGAAACTCAGTAACAGAAGAAACAGCAGGTGTTGGCGAGGATGCGGAGAAAGGGGAACCTCGTGCCCTCTTGGTGGGAATGCAAACTGGTGCAGCCACTCTGGACAACAGTATGGAGGGCCCTCAAAAAAGTGAAAAATTGGAATAACATATGACCCAGTAATTCCACTTCTGGACATTTGGGCCCCAGGGAAGGAAACCATCATCCTGAAACGGTACCGACGGGCCCTGCCGCGTTCACTGCAGCCTTGTTCACGATGAACAGACACGCTTTGCTGAGTCCCACTCTCAGGGGACGGGCTCTCGTGCACCTGCTTGCTAATGGCGATAACAATTTCTGGTGACCACGTCCACTGCAGGCAATGCTTCCCAAAAGTATAAAGGAAGCCACTGGCACGCATGGTGTGGGAGGAACCGGTGCTTTTCTTCAACGAGAAGTGGATACGAGTGTGAAGATGGAGTGATTTGGACGTTCCGGGAAGCCCGCTGGTACTGTGTCTTGGCAGTTGCCTGTCAACTGGCTTCCGTTCGGGGCGAGAACAGCGCCATGAGCCAGTGCCAGGCGCTGCCGTGGTGTTTGCCTTGAGTTCCTGCGGTGCATTTGCGCCTGAGGGGTGTATCCGGTATTGAGTTTGGGGGAGGCAGAGCTGAAAAGCATATTAATGATAGTGAAGTAATAAAGGGCTAAACTCTTAGAGAACAGATCCTTATGTTGCCTTAAACGTGAGCCTAATCAGGAATGCTGCGAGGCCGTGGGAAAGCGTCTTAGCCATCGTTTGCTGTGTAACAAATCACACGGCACCGAGGGGGGTAAGAAAGACACGGGTGATCGCGGTTTCTGTGGGTGGGGAGCTTGGGCTCTCCCATGCGGCTGCTGTCCGCTTGTCCTGGTTAAAATTGAACCGTAGAGGGACAAGTAAAACTAGAAAGTCCAATGTCAGCCTTCCTGCGGTCTGTTCCCCTAGGTAGCTAGCATTAGCAATTTGTAAAAAACAAAACAAAACCAAAAAACACGGAATACACATCCTGTATACAAAAGAAGTCCATATTTCATAAGTGGAATCCTGATACGCATGGTTGTGTGGTTTTCCCCACGTCCATGATGTACCACGTCCCTGACTCTGAACACAGCAGCATGTCAGGTAGCTTATTCGAGTGTGGCGTGGGAAATGCAAGAGCAAAGTTAGGTGTTCAAATTCCCCAGAGGGGTTAGAGGCTGGCCAGGGCAGAAGCAGGTCTGCTAATACGGTCTGGCGGGAAGGGGTTGTTGCTGGTGGAAACGTACGTGTTCAGTGGAGCGTGCTGGAGCCTTCGAAATCGGATCCCAGTGAGCTCTTAGAACATTCTTCCGAGGTGAGTGTATCATCACCAGGCAGCTGGGGGAAGTGCCAGCCCAGCTGAAACCGAAAACAGGTCTGGCTCCACGTGCGGACCGTACCAAACATCCACGGGAGAGTCTCCCAGGCCCCGAGCCAGAATGCCAGGCGGGCATGCCCTCCTGGGGGTGGGGGCTTAAGTTCCAGAGCTCTACCGTGTGGCTCTCAGGGTGCAGTTGGCACATTGTTGCCCCTCACAAAACCTTTAGAAATGGATGAATGTGAACTCTAACCACCCTGAAAAGCTGGATTCAGTCCAGAGAGTGAGTCAGCCTCAGAAAGGGCCAAAGCGTTTCCCTGAGTGGCTGCATGGTCCTCCAGTCTCGCAGGTGCGCCCGGGACTTCAAGTTGCTCCACGTCGTCCCCGGCATTCGGGGTCGGCAGCTCCCCGGGTGTTCTGACGTTTGCTTTCTCGCAGGGGAGCAGTGGTACCTCACCGGGGTGGGGGCGGTTAACGTGCATTTCTTTCACGACCAGTGACGGGGAACGTCCTATCATTTATTTACCACTACTTACCGCGTATACATCGTTCTTGCTGGTGAAGGGCCGAGCCCCTGCGCCCTGTCAACAAAAGGCAAACAGAGTCAGCTCACTTCTTAACAGGCTGGCACTGGGTCAGAAGGTGCATCCGGCCCCACTCCGTCCATAGGAGGCTGTGCCGGAGACAAAGGGCTTCGGAAAGATCCAGAACATTATGGCAGCAAAGACAACTCAGGGAGGGATGCGTGAACACGAGGGCGCCTCTGCTCTAACATTGGAAGGGGCCAAGTTCACGGAAAAATACATTAGACGAGTCCAAAAACAAAAGCACCGTGTGATAAAAAATCCAAGTCTAATGGACTCTGAGAAACAAACTGAGGGCTTCAGAGGGGAAGGGGTGGGGGAATGGGATAGACTGGTGATGGGTAGTAAGGAGGGCACATACTGCATTGTGCACTGGGTGTTTTACGCAACTAATGAATCATCGAACTTTACATAAGAAACCAGGGATGTACTGTATGGTGACTAATATAATAAAAAAACATTAAAAAAAAAGTTATATGAAATTTTGTTGAAAGAGGTATGCCATTCACTATTAAAAATCAAGATTCAGAAAAAAAAAATCCAAGTCTAAATGTTTTCCTGCTCTAAGTACCTTTGCTCCAGATACCACGGCATCAACATAGAGCACAATCCTCAGAGACATACGGAGAAACAGAAAGAAACCAGTAATCGAGGCTGCTTTAGTGTGTTGGCTTTTTTTTTTTTTTTGAGCCTATGGTAGATCAAAGAGAAAAAGAAGAGAAATGACCCAAATCCCGTGGAAGGTCATCTGCGCTTGTAAAGGGAAACGTAGTTGTTCTACTTCCAGCAGGGACCGGGCTCAGTCCGGGGAGCGGGGGTGTGTGTACTGGGGGGACTTTCACCAGAAAGGCTTTGGAGGGAACAGCAGCATATTTTCTGATGAGACAGAGCTATCCTGAACTAACTGATCACGAGAGTGAACTGAGAACCAAGACACAGTTCAATGCTGATGTGCTTTTCCGTAAGAATAATTTGAGGGGCGCCTGGGGGGCTCAGTCGGTGAAGCGACTGCCTTCGGCTCAGGTCATGATCTCAGGGTCCTGGGATCGAGCCCCGGGTCGGGCTCCCTGCTCATCGGGGTGCCTGCTTCTCCCTCTGCCTCTCCCCCTGCTTGTGCTCTCTCTCCCTCTCTCTGTCAAATGACTAAAATAAAATCTTTATAAAAAAAACACAATTTGAGACATTTTAGATAGAACAATACTGTAGACTGACAGCTTACAGAAAGAATGGTGGGGTTTTTCAGATACGAACTCAGCACAAACAATGGAGACATACATTTGGGAATATTGTACAGGAAGAGATGGGTTTTAAATGAGCAGGAAAGGGAGCTTTTTTTCATTGTGTGTTGTTCTGATGGGTCGGCCATTTAGAAGAAAAGAAAAGTAGCAAAGCCACGTCCCTACCTCATATCCTACGTGAAAATAAATTACAAGGGACCGAATATTATACTCTTTCAAAATTCAGATTGCTAAAAAGAAACAATAATTTTAAAAGATCTGAAACAACTTCTTATATCATCCACCAAGATCAATTCCAACCGCATATAAGATGTAAATGTTGTGAGACGTGACATGAAATGAGGTCATTTATGTTGAGGGGTTTAGTTGGAGCCAGAAGGCCATCAGCAGGGGAGCTCACCCTCTTCCTGGGTCTTCAGGGTGAAACCAGAGACTTTGAACCGGGCCAAACTGCACATACCCCAAGCCCCTGCAACTTGCTGCCATAAGAGATTTTACTACAATTCTGTTCACCCAACCCGAATTTTCTGCTGCCAACACCACTCAAAATTCTTTCTAAGCAACGTATACAAACATTCCCCATTGTCTTTAAAAACCCCTGAGTTTTGTCCCCTAGGGGACACAATTTGGGTTGTTCCCCAAACTGCAGTCCTGAGACCCCGCATAAATGCTCGCCTCTTTGCCGGCAAGGTACAATCCCAGAACTATCAAAGCACTGGAAGGAAATGCTTTCTCTGTAAACTGGTCAGAAGTAAGGCTTTCAAGTGATAACTCATGACACAGAAGCCATGAAAGAAAAGAAGTTAAAATATAAAATGTCAAACTTCTGTAAAGCAAAACAGACGATATACTCAGTGAAAACAGACGGCCCACAGCTCCTATCAAAGAGAAACAAGAGGCTATAATGTCCCCCAACCCAGGGGAAAAAACAAAACCCAACAGGTCAACATGCAAGGACCCTTAACGGTATTTTTTTTTTTTTTAGTATGAAATGTTTTTCTAATATACTGATAAGAAAAGATGTCTCTGTTTTGGGTACGGGCTTCCCCCCCCCCAAACTGAGGAAAAATAAGGATCTAATGTTCTAGAAGAAGCTAAAAATAACTTTAGCTTATGGGGGGGGTGCTGGGGAGGGCGGCTGGGGCCGCTCCATACCTGCTTAGCCCTTTTATTTTGACACCTATCCTACAAATGAAGAAGGGAGAAAGGTCCCTCTTCATCTGACAAGGCACGGGGAGACTCAAGGAGACCTGGGCAGCCCCCTGGCTGGGCTGGGGAGTGGTTGGGGGGGCGTCGTGCCCCGGTGGCGGGCCTCCGAAGCTCAGGGCTCTGAAACTCCCCCTGGGGACACTACCAGTCCTGCACCCGGCTTTTCCTTGTGCATATGGAGCAGGCATTGCCAGGGTTCCCTTTCTGCTCCTGGTGGTGGCCCCCTTGGCCCTTCGCAAGGCCACAAGGCCACACTGGACCCAGGACAGGCTGGGGAGGGGAGGGAAAAGGGGAGGGAGCGTGGGGGTGTGCAGGACGGGCAAGCTCACTGATGTGTTAGGGGAGGGTGTGTCGGGTCCCGCGCAGGGCGCCCCAGACTAGGGGAGGAGGGAAGTGGTACCTGTGCCCCGGACTCCATCCTGCCTCCACGCGAAGACGCAGCTGCCGCACCCAAAGCTGGCTCCCAGAAGCACCCACGGCGCCGCCCGCAGACCAGGCAGGTGAACCGACCCCACCTGTGCGCGGCCTGCACCTGTCGCTCTGTGGCGGCGCAGGCGCAGGGCGGAGCGCGCGAGGGGCGAGCCCTGAGGGTCTCCACCTGGCGGGTTCCCGCGCGCACCTGTGTGTGTTTCCGGCCTTCCCCGAGGTCGGGGCTGCGGGCCTCGTGGACGCCCAGACCTGAGCCATCCACGTGCGCTCCTGCGTGCCAGACGGTTCACCTGCCTCTTCAGGACGAGCTAAAGGAGTGGAGACCATCACCCCACCCTAGCACCCAAGGCAAGGTTGGTGTCCCCGTGTCACCGTGTCCAGAGGCAGGGAGCCGAGAGTGACTCACAGCTGTTGGACCCCCAAAGTCCTTGGCCCTGTGAGATTCCTTCCCGGCCTTCATGGGGCGGTTGTCAGAACCCCTGCAGGGCCCTAAGCGGCGCCTGATGGGCAACCCTGTTGTGACCCAAACTGGCATTGCTGGCGGCTCCCAGGCGCATGCGCTGGCCGGTGCTGGTGCAGCCACAGTGAGCTCCTCCCACCGCAAACGTCTTCGCAAGTGGGACAACGGGAGGGCAGGCAAGAAGGTGGTGCCCACCCGACCAGCATCTTAACATATCTTTATTAAATAACAATTAAAAAAAATCTCGCCTGGTACAGTCCATCCTATTCCAGATGGGGAAAGTGAAGGCCATAGTGGGGAAGAGTTTAAAGGTTCCAAGTCCCGCAGGGAGCCAGGTGGGGCTGCCTTGACGACATCCCAGTGTCCTGTTGTTTCCTCTCTGTGTCAGGCCCTCTGAGGGTCCCTTGACCTCCTGGCAGCCAGTGGTGCCCTGCTCTCCTGACCCCAGTGTCCCCTGGCCTCCTGGCACTCAGGTGTACTGCTTTGAGTGTAGCATACGGCTCTTTTTTTGTGTGTTTGCAGCTAAAAACAATTTCGAAATCTGCAGTGTGTGTCTAGGGTCACTTTAGTCGGGCCACCAACGTCATCTGTCACCAGCAACCTTCACTGCCGCCCTGGGCAGTCCTCTGTGGGGGAAGCGTGGGCATGCGCAAGGGCCCTGCCCGGGCTTGAGGCCAGCCTCCGGAGGAGTTGGCCCTATGCCCTGTTCCTGGTCCCTGCTGGGAGCCCAGCATGTTCCTGGAGAGGTGCTCAGAGAGGTTGTGTGCCTGGAGCTGGATGCCTTTCGCTGTGCAGAGGCTGACTCCAGGCGGGGCTTGAATCCAAGTGGTAGACGCCCATGTGCCGGCTGGTCTACCCCAC
>NC_048218.1:110049767-110069286 GCF_002007445.2 Ailuropoda melanoleuca
GCTGGGGAGGGCGGCTGGGGCCGCTCCATACCTGCTTAGCCCTTTTATTTTGACACCTATCCTACAAATGAAGAAGGGAGAAAGGTCCCTCTTCATCTGACAAGGCACGGGGAGACTCAAGGAGACCTGGGCAGCCCCCTGGCTGGGCTGGGGAGTGGTTGGGGGGGCGTCTTGCCCCGGTGGCGGGCCTCCGAAGCTCAGGGCTCTGAAACTCCCCCTGGGGACACTACCAGTCCTGCACCCGGCTTTTCCTTGTGCATATGGAGCAGGCATTGCCAGGGTTCCCTTTCTGCTCCTGGTGGTGGCCCCCTTGGCCCTTCGCAAGGCCACAAGGCCACACCGGACCCAGGACAGGCTGGGGAGGGGAGGGAAAAGGGGAGGGAGCGTGGGGGTGTGCAGGACGGGCAAGCTCACTGATGTGTTAGGGGAGGGTGTGTCGGGTCCCGCGCAGGGCGCCCCAGACTAGGGGAGGAGGGAAGTGGTACCTGTGCCCCGGACTCCATCCTGCCTCCACGCGAAGACGCAGCTGCCGCACCCAAAGCTGGCTCCCAGAAGCACCCACGGCGCCGCCCGCAGACCAGGCAGGTGAACCGACCCCACCTGTGCGCGGCCTGCACCTGTCGCTCTGTGGCGGCGCAGGCGCAGGGCGGAGCGCGCGAGGGGCGAGCCCTGAGGGTCTCCACCTGGCGGGTTCCCGCGCGCACCTGTGTGTGTTTCCGGCCTTCCCCGAGGTCGGGGCTGCGGGCCTCGTGGACGCCCAGACCTGAGCCATCCACGTGCGCTCCTGCGTGCCAGACGGTTCACCTGCCTCTTCAGGACGAGCTAAAGGAGTGGAGACCATCACCCCACCCTAGCACCCAAGGCAAGGTTGGTGTCCCCGTGTCACCGTGTCCAGAGGCAGGGAGCCGAGAGTGACTCACAGCTGTTGGACCCCCAAAGTCCTTGGCCCTGTGAGATTCCTTCCCGGCCTTCATGGGGCGGTTGTCAGAACCCCTGCAGGGCCCTAAGCGGCGCCTGATGGGCAACCCTGTTGTGACCCAAACTGGCATTGCTGGCGGCTCCCAGGCGCATGCGCTGGCCGGTGCTGGTGCAGCCACAGTGAGCTCCTCCCACCGCAAACGTCTTCGCAAGTGGGACAACGGGAGGGCAGGCAAGAAGGTGGTGCCCACCCGACCAGCATCTTAACATATCTTTATTAAATAACAATTAAAAAAAATCTCGCCTGGTACAGTCCATCCTATTCCAGATGGGGAAAGTGAAGGCCATAGTGGGGAAGAGTTTAAAGGTTCCAAGTCCCGCAGGGAGCCAGGTGGGGCTGCCTTGACGACATCCCAGTGTCCTGTTGTTTCCTCTCTGTGTCAGGCCCTCTGAGGGTCCCTTGACCTCCTGGCAGCCAGTGGTGCCCTGCTCTCCTGACCCCAGTGTCCCCTGGCCTCCTGGCACTCAGGTGTACTGCTTTGAGTGTAGCATACGGCTCTTTTTTTGTGTGTTTGCAGCTAAAAACAATTTCGAAATCTGCAGTGTGTGTCTAGGGTCACTTTAGTCGGGCCACCAACGTCATCTGTCACCAGCAACCTTCACTGCCGCCCTGGGCAGTCCTCTGTGGGGGAAGCGTGGGCATGCGCAAGGGCCCTGCCCGGGCTTGAGGCCAGCCTCTGGAGGAGTTGGCCCTATGCCCTGTTCCTGGTCCCTGCTGGGAGCCCAGCATGTTCCTGGAGAGGTGCTCAGAGAGGTTGTGTGCCTGGAGCTGGATGCCTTTCGCTGTGCAGAGGCTGACTCCAGGCGGGGCTTGAATCCAAGTGGTAGATGCCCATGTGCCGGCTGGTCTACCCCACCGAAACCTGCATCGCGNATCGCAGGTACAAATAATCCTCTTGGTGCAGAGAAGTCCGGTTCAGAGCCTGGCTCTTGTTAGCCTCGCATGGGGTTAGCCAAACCTTGAAGATAGAAAAGGACCCAGTGGGGAGCATGCCTTCCATATGGGAACCAAGTAGCTCAGAGCCATACCTCCTCCATCTGGACCGAGCAGCCCAGGGGACAATACTCCTCTGGCTTTACCTCCCCAGGGCCAGGTGCCAGGCAGCTAAGGACACCCTATATAAGCTTAGAGACCACTGGGATTATTCAAGGTGGCCAATGCTAAGCTGCTCACACTGCCCTGCTCTTCTTTTCGCGTGGAAACTCCAGTAAGGGCTGTGGCCGGGACACTCCCCTCCTCCTGCTTCTGCCTTCTGACCACCCCGGTGCCTCCCTGTGGCCCTGTGTGGTGTGCCATGCCTCCTGTCTGGAAGACCTGGAATATAATAAACGTTCCCTCTAAGCCCCATTCCTATCTAGTCCTGTGTCCTATTGACTTTACTATCCTATACCCAATACATATGTTCCTAGAACAGATTCTATGCAACCAGTATGCTCAAGCTTGCGTTTGACTTCAGGTTATAAATAAGAGGCTAATGAGTGGTACTTTTTGTAAACCACTACAAAAAAGAAAAAAAAAACCTGTGAATTTCATTAATAATCAAATAAGTGCAAAATATCATAGGACAAATAATACTTTAAATTTATTAACATTTGTAAAGATAAACTGTCAGAATACCTTCCAAAACAGAAAGCCATGTTTACTTGTGAATCCTACTAACATTCAAGAGAGAAATTATACCAATTCTTTACAATCTCTACCAGAAGATAGAAGCAGAGGAAATAATTCTTAACCCATTCTTTGAAGCCAGCATTACCATAATACCAAAAACAGATGAAGACATTACAAGAAAGGAAAACTACAGATCAAAATCTTCCATGAACATAGATGAAAAAAGCCTCAACAAAATATTAGCAGATCAAATCCAACAATGTGTAAAATAATTATAAGCCATGACGAAGTGAGGTTTATTCCAGGTGTGCAAGGCTGGTTCAAGAGCTAAAAATCATCCACTGTAACCCATCACATCAAGCTAAAGAAATATCACATGATCATATCAATAGAGGCAAAAAAACTATTTGACGAAATCCAATACGCATTCATGATTNGGACCCAGGACAGGCTGGGGAGGGGAGGGAAAAGGGGAGGGAGCGTGGGGGTGTGCAGGACGGGCAAGCTCACTGATGTGTTAGGGGAGGGTGTGTCGGGTCCCGCGCAGGGCGCCCCAGACTAGGGGAGGAGGGAAGTGGTACCTGTGCCCCGGACTCCATCCTGCCTCCACGCGAAGACGCAGCTGCCGCACCCAAAGCTGGCTCCCAGAAGCACCCACGGCGCCGCCCGCAGACCAGGCAGGTGAACCGACCCCACCTGTGCGCGGCCTGCACCTGTCGCTCTGTGGCGGCGCAGGCGCAGGGCGGAGCGCGCGAGGGGCGAGCCCTGAGGGTCTCCACCTGGCGGGTTCCCGCGCGCACCTGTGTGTGTTTCCGGCCTTCCCCGAGGTCGGGGCTGCGGGCCTCGTGGACGCCCAGACCTGAGCCATCCACGTGCGCTCCTGCGTGCCAGACGGTTCACCTGCCTCTTCAGGACGAGCTAAAGGAGTGGAGACCATCACCCCACCCTAGCACCCAAGGCAAGGTTGGTGTCCCCGTGTCACCGTGTCCAGAGGCAGGGAGCCGAGAGTGACTCACAGCTGTTGGACCCCCAAAGTCCTTGGCCCTGTGAGATTCCTTCCCGGCCTTCATGGGGCGGTTGTCAGAACCCCTGCAGGGCCCTAAGCGGCGCCTGATGGGCAACCCTGTTGTGACCCAAACTGGCATTGCTGGCGGCTCCCAGGCGCATGCGCTGGCCGGTGCTGGTGCAGCCACAGTGAGCTCCTCCCACCGCAAACGTCTTCGCAAGTGGGACAACGGGAGGGCAGGCAAGAAGGTGGTGCCCACCCGACCAGCATCTTAACATATCTTTATTAAATAACAATTAAAAAAAATCTCGCCTGGTACAGTCCATCCTTTTCCAGATGGGGAAAGTGAAGGCCATAGTGGGGAAGAGTTTAAAGGTTCCAAGTCCCGCAGGGAGCCAGGTGGGGCTGCCTTGACGACATCCCAGTGTCCTGTTGTTTCCTCTCTGTGTCAGGCCCTCTGAGGGTCCCTTGACCTCCTGGCAGCCAGTGGTGCCCTGCTCTCCTGACCCCAGTGTCCCCTGGCCTCCTGGCACTCAGGTGTACTGCTTTGAGTGTAGCATACGGCTCTTTTTTTGTGTGTTTGCAGCTAAAAACAATTTCGAAATCTGCAGTGTGTGTCTAGGGTCACTTTAGTCGGGCCACCAACGTCATCTGTCACCAGCAACCTTCACTGCCGCCCTGGGCAGTCCTCTGTGGGGGAAGCGTGGGCATGCGCAAGGGCCCTGCCCGGGCTTGAGGCCAGCCTCCGGAGGAGTTGGCCCTATGCCCTGTTCCTGGTCCCTGCTGGGAGCCCAGCATGTTCCTGGAGAGGTGCTCAGAGAGGTTGTGTGCCTGGAGCTGGATGCCTTTCGCTGTGCAGAGGCTGACTCCAGGCGGGGCTTGAATCCAAGTGGTAGACGCCCATGTGCCGGCTGGTCTACCCCACTGAAACCTGCATCGCAGGTACAAATAATCCTCTTGGTGCAGAGAAGTCCGGTTCAGAGCCTGGCTCTTGTTAGCCTCGCATGGGGTTAGCCAAACCTTGAAGATAGAAAAGGACCCAGTGGGGAGCATGCCTTCCATATGGGAACCAAGTAGCTCAGAGCCATACCTCCTCCATCTGGACCGAGCAGCCCAGGGGACAATACTCCTCTGGCTTTACCTCCCCAGGGCCAGGTGCCAGGCAGCTAAGGACACCCTATATAAGCTTAGAGACCGCTGGGATTATTCAAGGTGGCCAATGCTAAGCCGCTCACACTGCCCTGCTCTGNTGCCCTGCTCTTCTTTTCGCGTGGAAACTCCAGTAAGGGCTGTGGCCGGGACACTCCCCTCCTCCTGCTTCTGCCTTCTGACCACCCCGGTGCCTCCCTGTGGCCCTGTGTGGTGTGCCATGCCTCCTGTCTGGAAGACCTGGAATATAATAAACGTTCCCTCTAAGCCCCATTCCTATCTAGTCCTGTGTCCTATTGACTTTACTATCCTATACCCAATACATATGTTCCTAGAACAGATTCTATGCAACCAGTATGCTCAAGCTTGCGTTTGACTTCAGGTTATAAATAAGAGGCTAATGAGTGGTACTTTTTGTAAACCACTACAAAAAAGAAAAAAAAAACCTGTGAATTTCATTAATAATCAAATAAGTGCAAAATATCATAGGACAAATAATACTTTAAATTTATTAACATTTGTAAAGATAAACTGTCAGAATACCTTCCAAAACAGAAAGCCATGTTTACTTGTGAATCCTACTAACATTCAAGAGAGAAATTATACCAATTCTTTACAATCTCTACCAGAAGATAGAAGCAGAGGAAATAATTCTTAACTCATTCTTTGAAGCCAGCATTACCATAATACCAAAAACAGATGAAGACATTACAAGAAAGGAAAACTACAGATCAAAATCTTCCATGAACATAGATGAAAAAAGCCTCAACAAAATATTAGCAGATCAAATCCAACAATGTGTAAAATAATTATAAGCCATGACGAAGTGAGGTTTATTCCAGGTGTGCAAGGCTGGTTCAAGAGCTAAAAATCATCCACTGTAACCCATCACATCAAGCTAAAGAAATATCACATGATCATATCAATAGAGGCAGAAAAACTATTTGACGAAATCCAATACGCATTCATGATTAAAAACTCAGTAAACTATGAATACAGGAGAACTTCCTCAACTTGGTAAAGAATACTTATAAAAACCTAAGTAAAATCACAGTCAATGGTGAGAATCTTGAAGCTTTTCCACTAAGATCAAAACAAGATAAGGATGTCCCCTCTCACCAGTGCTTTTTAACATCATGGTGGGAGTCCTAGCTGATGTAATAAGAGAAGAATAGGAAATAAAATGTATACTGATTGGAAAGGAATAAACAAAATCATCTTTGCAGGTGACAAAAAGAATCAATGAAAAAACTCCTGGAACTAATAAGCGATTAAAGCAAAGTTGCAGGATACCAGGATACAGAGTTAATCCATCTTGAATATACCAGCAATGAATAAGTGGAATTTGAAATTAAAAACATGCCACTTACATTAGCACTCTCAAAATGAAATACTTGTGTATAAGTATAACAAAATATGTACAAGGTCTATATGAAAAACTATTAGACTGTTGGATGATCTCACATAAGAACAAGTAAATGGAGAGGTATCCCATGTTCATGGATAGGAAGACTCAATTTTTGTCAAGATGTCAGTTCTTCTCAACTTGATCTAGAGATTCAATGCGATCCCAATCAAAGATGCAGGATGTTATTTTGTAGATATTGATAAAGTGATTCTCAAGTTAAAAAAAGAGGCAAAAGACCCAGAATAGCCAACACAATATTGAAGAACGAAGTGAGAGGACTGACACTACTGACTTCAAAACTTACTGAAATCTGTGGTATTATAATAGTTGAATCTATAGCATAGAGAGGGATATTGGCAATAATAGACAAACAGAGCAATGGAACAGCTGAGAGAACCCAGAAATAGACTCACATAGATATAGGCAGCTGGTCTTGGATGAGCAAAGATAATACAATGGAGAGGTTATCTTTTAACAAATGGCAGCAGAACAACCAGTTGTCCACATGCGAAAAAATGAACCTAGACATACACCTTTCACAAAAATGAAGTCAAATGGATCATAGGCTTCAGTATAAAATGAAAAACTATCAACTCTTAGAAGACGACACAGGGAAAACCCAGATTGCCTCAGGTATGGTGATGAGTTTCTTAAATGCCAAATGTGTGATCCACAAAAGCAAAAATGTAGAAGCTGGACATCAGTATAATTTAAAACTTCTGATCTGTGAAAGAAAATGTAAAGAGAATAGAAGAAAAGCCACAGACTGGGAGAAAATATTTACAAAAGATGAATCTGATAAAGGACTGTTATTTAAAATGTTAAAAGAACTCTTAAAACTCAAAAACAAGAAAACAAACAACCTGATTAATAAATGGCCAAAGGCCTTAACGGAAACAGTCCCCAAAGAAGAAAAACAGACGGCAAATAAGCACATGAAAAATTGCCCCACATCATACGTCATCTGGGGAATGCAAGTTAAAACAAGGAGATAGAAGTAAACACCTATTAGAATGGCCAAAAACAAGATACTATCAACACTAAATGGGGAGGAGCATGTGATGCCACTTGTGGTGTACATCGTGTGACCAGGGTGGTGGCACCGCCCATGTCGTATATCATATCCACGCTGTGACATAAGGGAGATACCCCCATGATGTCTGCTCTGTGATGTAGGGGAGACACCCCCATGCTGTCTGTGTTGTGATGTAGGGGAGATACCCCAGCATGATGTCCACACTGTCATGTAGGGGAGACACTCCATGACGTCCATGCTGTGATGTAGGGGAGACACCCCATGACATCTGTGCTGTGATGTAGGGGAGATAAGCCTATGATGTCTGCCATGTGACATAGGGGAGACACCCCCATGATGTCCACGCTGTGATGTAAGGGAGATACCCCTGTGACGTCCACACTATAATGTAAGGGTGACACCCCAGCATAATGTATTGGAGACTGTAATATAGGAGATGATCCCCACTTTTCTGCACCTCGTCCTTGTCCTTTGAGCAAGTCACAGAATAGGCAGAGCTGTGTCATCTCCTGCCTGGTGGGCACCAGTGCAGCCCATTGTTACCACCTCTGGGGGTGGGGGATGTCCCACTGACCCATGGGTGGTTGATTGGTTTGAGGAGGGGATCCTGGCCATGGAGATTGACTAATGGGGCTGTAGACACATTAGTGAGTGGGTGCAGAAGGTGGCCCCAGGTCAGACATCAGAGCAGGGACCCCCCCCGCCACAACCCTGCCCAGGAGTTCCCGGGGCCAACCTGGTGTAGCATGTTCTCCTCATCAGAGTCATGGACACTTCTGTCCGTCTAACGAGACCACAGACCTCATCTCCAGGAGATGGTCATCAACGTTCAACCAAACCAATCCTGCCTGAGAGCCAAGCAGGGACCCGGGAAGGCTCTTCTGGTCGCACCTTTCCTTTCTACGCAGGGCCATGAAGAGTAGAAATGGCTCGTGGGACTCCATCTGGGGAGCATGGGGACCAAGGCGGCTGTCTGTCAGCTCCTGCAGAGTTCTGTCCATCACCCACCTGCTGCCGTGACTCTCCTGACCATCGCTCCCCCCGCAGCTCTCCACTCTGGTTCTTGCAGGCTGGCCTTCAGCAAGAGTGGAGGGGGGTTTGCTGAGCCCGAGGCTCAAGCTGGAGCAAGCCTCAGGGTCCCCCAGGAGGGATGGGCACCTGATTCAGAGCTTGCCAGTCAGGGTCCAGGTGGGGCCGGGAATGTGCCTCTCTACCCAGGCCCCAGGTGACGTGAGGCTGGTCTAACCCATGACAGTTGGGCCTTAGTTTCAGGCGAAGGTCAAGGGAATGAACACATTCGGACACCCCCATGTGTCTGGCACTTGGTGCCCCGACCCCAACAGCACCCTGGGGTGCGCATGTGGTTGGGTGCCCTCCCTCGCGGAGGGAAGCCCTGTCCTTTCCCAGGGCCCCTCGGACACCGGCCCTGGGCACCCCCCTGAGCTCCCGCGTCTAGGATCTGGGCTGTGTGGTTGGGACAGGAGCGAGGTTATTTCCCTGCTCGGATTAGTGGGGCAGGGGGTGTGCCTTTAGTGTGGGGACGGAGCCCTTTGTCACTTGGGGGGACAGGGCAGCGGCCAGGCGCTTGCACGGATTTACATCATCCCCGATGTCGATCAAGGAACACGACACAACTTTTTTTTTTGTTTTTTTTTCCCCAGGTTAAAAACAGCTCCCCTTGGAGGGGCCTCTGGATTACAAACCTTTGAAGGTTTGACTTTGCCCTTGACCCTTGCATTGTTTTTTAGAGCTCCAATTGCCCAATTTCCCCACTGCTGGTGAGTAAGCGGACCCACCGGGTGACGGGATGGCCTGTGCGGTTTCATCATCTGGAGACGCCCCCGCCTCTGCCCGTAGCAGGTGTGGGGACATGCGCTGCTGCTCAGGACGGTGGAGGCGATGGCCCTTTTGTTCAGGGCTCCCAATGCCCTCTCACAGGCCAGGAAATTGAGGCCCGGGGAGGTAGTACGATGGACCAGGACATGGAAATGCAAGGTGCCAACACAGGCGGTCTACCCGGCCAGGAACCGCGCCTCCCTGACACGCCCCTGTTCCCCCCCCCCAAGTCCAAGACACAGCAGGTGACACCTGTCTCTGCAATTCCTGCAGCCAGGGGCCGATGTGCGTGTGGTGTCAGGAAGGGACTGCAGAGACACCGGGCATAGTCACGCCCACCCCTGAGGGACTTTCTGAGCCAGGAGCAGTGGTTTGCTCTCCTCTGCAGGTGGGGTGTGTACCCGGCAGGTGGGTGGGCGTCTCTCTGTGGCTGGGGCTCCACAAGGATGATGCTCTTTCTTGCCTAGTAGATATAACACACATTCTATACTCGGCACAGAAAACTTCCCCTATGTGCCCCCAAACTACCTTTCCATGCTGCCCCCCAAATACACCCCCGAGTGCCCCCCTAAACTCACAGTTTGCGGCCCTCCCTGACATCAGATGCCTGCAGGCTTTGATTTGGGCCAAGTGGGCTTCTCCCCAGATGGCCGTGTGAGGCCTTACCCTGTAAGATCCTGGGAGGGTCCTCTGGCAATGCTGGTGAGCACGGCAGACGCCAGGTGCATAAGGCAGGTGTGTGAAACCCTGGCTCCCCAGCCCCCCACCACTGCTCTCCCTGTCCTGTGGCTCCCCATCACTGGTCAGATGGGGAGGGGTGCCCCTCGGTATCCTGCTCAGGGGGCGGGGGCAGGGGGGCTCCTTGAGCCCCGCGCTACCCTCCCAGCCTGGCGGGAGACACACAGGCAAGCGAAGGTTTACACGGCTCATTAGCACAGCCAGTCCATCAAGTCACACGCTTCGGGGACACAGAGGAGCCACCAGCAAGGCTCCTCAGAGAAGAGGACATTCAGGTGTGTCCCAAGGGATGGTGAAGGGGCAGCAGGGAGTTCTGGGAGTCCCGATCCACACTGAGAAGATGTAGCTGAGCCGAGCCGGGGAAAGGGCCCGTGGAGATGGAGGTGAAACCGTGTACTGCTTCCCGAGGGACGAGGGACGGGGCGCCCGGCCTTGGCTGTCTCCCCTCCAGCTGTGCCTGCTGGGCTCTGACCCCGCGGGACCCTCCCTCCGGCAGCACCCCTCCCCATCCTGGAGCCAGCTGCCCTTTCCTTCCTGGAGACGTTTGCAAGCATGCCTGTGGACTGTTCTCCGTTCAGATCTCTGAGGGCGGGGCTGCGGTGCCCGTGTGGTTGGTCCGCGCTCTGCCCCGGGGTCTGGCGGGCGGCCGGTGCACAGCCTGAAGGGACATCAGCAGGATGGGCTCAGCGCTGGTCTCTGGTCTGCAGGCCTGCCCCCCTGGATCGTTCCTGAGCTCCTTCTGACCCCTGCACCCCTGGCCCTGCCTAAATCCTCCCGTGCTGGCCCGAGCCCGAGGCACAGTATCTACGGCCTTCCGCTCCTGTTTCCCCCTGCTGTCACTCCAGCGTCCGGGCCGGAGAACTCTGGGTCCTTCCCCGAACACACCGCCCCCTTCCTGGTTCCGTGCCTTACCCACTTGCCTGCACTGCGAGCCCATCCTCTGCTGTTTGGGAGGGCCTGCTTCCCCTCTGACACCTGCCTTGGCTGGCAGCTTCTGTGGGAAGCGCCCATGCATGGCTCCATGCCCTCTGTCCTGCTGTTTGCTACCACACTCTGGGCTCTCCAGGAAAGCGCTTATCTCCGGGACCAGCTTATAATCACCCCGGACGGGGCGTACCTTCTGCCGGGTGCCATGGGTTAGCCCGTCCCCCTCACCCGGCCCGCACTGGCCAAAGGCTGCAAGGATGGCCCCCACCCTCTGCATGTCCTCTGCGGGGGGGAAGGACCGGGTGCGAGACGGAAGCTCGAGAACGTGCCCTGCGAGGGGCTGGGAGGAAGGGCCCTTGTTCCGAGGGGTGGCTGCTGGGGGGAGTCAGGGAGAGCCCTGGAATAACGCGTTACAGGGTGCATGGCAGGAGGGTGGCACGGGGGGAGTGGGCAGGGGAGGGGGATGGAAATCCCGGCAGGTAGCACAGTAAGGAGGGCGTCAGGAGACCTGGCATGACTTTCTCTGGTGTGGGGTGGGGACGCGAGGGCTGGACACTGAGCAGGAGTCCACAGGATTGGGGAGGCAGGTACAGCTCTGAGGGCACAATGTGCAAGTGAGGAGGGGCTCCCTGTAGCACCCGCCACGCACCTAGGAGGGGTGACTGGGCCAAGCGGGCCTCTGACTGGGGGTCATGGAAGTCGAGGCACGGATTTGGGGGCACGGAAGGCCGGGCACCAGGGGCAGCAGGACCCAGGACTCATGGACGCCCTCAGGAGCAGCCACCCCCAGGACAGACAGAAAGGCACGGCCCACAGAGGCCTCCAGGAGGAACTGCCCCATTTGTATTGTTGTGGCCAGAGAAGGGGAGAGCTCTCTCTCCGGGGTTTTGTTTGTGGCTAATGTGAGGCAAGCAGTGGAAACATTTGGGAAATCGATCTACATGGAGAGAAACTTCCACTACGTGCTGAACGAGCGAGACCTGGGGTGGGGGTGGGGGCCTCACTGGGCAAGCGCACGACAGGGTGAACTGTCCAGGGCTGTCACTGACCGGCACACAGTGGGCAGGCCCCAAGTGTTTACCCAATGATGCCCTCTTGCATGTGCGTCATTAAGGGACCATCTTGGGTGGACGCACAGATCCTAAATGGAGGAAGTCAGAGGAAATTCAGAGCACAGATTCTCCTTTTGGAAATGAAATCGTTTAGGAACCTACACCAAAAATAATGCTCAGCCAGTCCCTTCAGCAGACACTGAACTTTACTCTGTAAAAATAATGACAAACATGATCTTGAACTTCCAACTGCAATGATTTCTGCTGAACTTGTTTTGGTCGTAGCTGGAGCTGTGGTCAGGGATGGAGCAGAGCAGAAGCCGAGGTGCTCACCCAAGCCCCAGGCCCGGTGAGGTGGCTACAAATGGAGCCGTAAGTTCATTGTAATGTGGTTACTCTTGAGATGGATAATAGACAGGATAATACAAGTACGATTACATGAAATAATGTAGTATTTACCAGATAATGTAAACCCAGAAAGATGGAGGTGTGAGCAGGGCAAACCAGTCCCTCCCTCAGTCCCTGATTTCACGTCCCTTCCCACCAAGGAGGCAGTGACATCAGCATCTTATGTATCCCTCCCAAGATCGTCTACAAATTTAGAATCATGCTGACATGTATATTCATAGTAACTTTCTGTACACAAACTGCATATTCTGTACCTCCTTTTTTTTTTTTTTTGATTTTATTTATTTATTTGACAGAGACAGCCAGTGAGAGAAGGAACACAGGCAGGGGAGCGGGAGAGGAAGAAGCAGGCTCCCTGCGGAGGAGCCTGATGTGGGGCTCGATCCCAGAACACTGGGATCACACCCTGAGCCGAAGGCAGACGGTTAACAACTGAGCCACCCAGGCGCCCTGTACCGCCTCATTTTTTAAAAAAAGATTTTATTTATTTATTTGAGGGAGAGAGAGAGAAAGAGAGAGCGCAAGCAGGGGAGGGCAGAGGGCAGAAGGAGAAGCAGACTCCCCACTGAGCAGGAAGCCCGACGCAGGACTCGATCCCAGGACCCCAGGATCATGACCTGAGCTGAGGGCAGTTGCTTAACCAACTGAGCCCCCCAGGCGCCCCTGTACTTCCTCATTTTACTTCACTTGGAATTTATATTAAACTTGCAAAGCTTCACTAAATCTTGGAGATTTTCTCTATCAGTAAGTGCAGAGCTGCCTCCTTTAGGGACCCTGTCCAGGAGAGCACCAGCGTCCCAGGGACCAGGGGGCCCATTTCCCACTGCCTTTAAAGGTACAATGACATTTTTCTTGCAACCCCAGCGAATATCCAAGACATAGGAATTTTCACGAAGGGAAAAGACTCCTGATTAAAATTTGGTCCCGATGGGGTGCCTAGGGGGCTCATTCAGTTGAGCTTCTGACTCTTGGTTTTGGCTCAGGTCTGATCTCAGGGTTGTGAGGTCGAGCCTCAGGGCAAGCTCTGCACTCAGCGGGGAGTCTGCTTGAGATTCTCTTTCTCTGACCCTCCCCCCAGTTCTCCCTCTCGCTAAAATAAATAAATCAATCTTTAAAAAAATTGTTTTGGTCTGAGCCAGAAAGTCAGAGGAAGAAGCCTGGGGTCTGGGCTCCATTCTGCAGGGGTCTTGGACCTGTCTCTTCATGGACTCCGAGACCTGCTCTTCTCTGGAAGCCAGGGAACAAGGTCAGTCTTCGGAGGCTGTGGTGACAATGGGGAGCTTGGCACCAGCCCTGGGGGGAGCTGCCCCTTTCCTTCCATCCTTCCTCCTGGGAAAGGCTGGATGTGTGCAGGTCTGGAGGCCTTCTGCCTGCAGAGGGAGAAGCAGTTCAGGGCTTTGCCACTGAAAACTGGCCAGGGGTCCCTCCTTTCCTCTCCCTGGGCCTTGGTTTCCCCTTTCGAAAACTCCCCCGGGGAGTGGGGGCAGTTGGCCTTGACCCCCGATCTCTCCAGCTCTCCCTGGGTCTGCGGAGGAGGAGCCCGCTGCCCGCTGGGCAGGGGGATACCCCTCGAACAAAACAAGCGAGACCTGGCTGTGCGCTCCTGGTTCGAATTGCACTTTGGCTTCAGGTGAGAGGCGTAACAGGACAAACAGTTGGAAATGAGGACCAGTATCCCTCCCTCCACCCACCATTTGCGCAGGCCCTTGGACGCAGGAGCAAAACAAACTTTTTTTTCAAACTTATTTTGAACACCAGCCACAAAGCACGGAGCGCTGGCAATCATTAACCGCCCGTTCAAGGGGGCGGGGAGGGCGGTCCGCACCCTTTATAAGGCGCGCGCGGCTCCCGGAGAGCATCGGCTACCTCGCAAGCACCGGCTCCGTAGCCACCGCTCTCAAGCGCACCAGCGTCCGTCCGCCGCACCTGCTCAAACGATGCCTGAGGTCCCCGCTGCCTGCGCCTGGCCGCTTCTGCTCCTGCTGGCCCTGCAGCTGGGCGCGGCCGCTGGCGCCCCCCAGCCATGGCACTGCGCGCCCTGCTCCCCCGAGAAGCTTGCTCTCTGCCCCCCGGTGCCCGACTCCTGCGCTGAGCCCGCCCCGCCCGCCAGCTGCGGCTGCTGCCCGATGTGCGCCCTGCCAGAGGGCTCCGCCTGTGGAGTGGCCACTGCACGCTGCGCCACCGGGCTCAGCTGCCGAGCGCTGCCAGAGGAGCCCCGGCCGCTGCACGCCCTCATCCGCGGCCAAGGCGTCTGCGGGCCCAGTGATCCCGCTGCAGGTAGGACCCTACCCCCCACGGGGTGCCCTCCCGCCAAGACAGATTCGGGGGGGGGCGGGGGCGGAGGTTGTCGGGAATGGCCAGTGTGGAGCAAACTCACCCAAGTCCAGCGCTTGGAGGGGAAAGGATCTTTGGTCACTTAGATGAGCCCCATCATTTCATGGTCCTGCGACAGGTGTCCATGAGAGGGGAGAAGAGGCGGGAGGGCTCACACAACTTGGTGGGAGAGCTGGGGAGAGGGCCCAGACCTGGACCGCAGCTCACTGACCTGTGGCAACCTGGACCCATGAGAAAGGAGGGAGGCCATGGGGGCGCCCTGGCAGTGCAGCTGTCAGTGGGACCCCGGCCCTCCTTTCTGCTGCTAAGTAGGCAGCCCCCCCCCCCCCGGGGCCAGAGCCTCTCGGAACACCTGGGATGGCGTGTGAGCAGAGGCTGTAAACTTCACTTGCATTCATCGCAATAGAAAAACAGTATTTGATGTGTGTGTCACCCCTAAGGACAGTCAGATCTTTGCTGAAATTCACAGGGCTTTATTTGTGATGGGAAGCAGAGGAAATACCTCTCCCTCTACCCCCACTCCCTACCTCCCCATCCGGCGGGTGGCTGCCTTGTCCTGTGTCATTCTTGGAGGAATCCCGTGGTTCCATGGCCTGGTAGGGAATCTGCCAGAGCGCGTGACCCTTGCAAGGAGGGACACAGTGTTCTGGCTGGTTCTCTGCCTTCAGAGTCAGTAAAATGGGGTCATCTCAATGGTCCTCAAAGGAGTTGGATCCAGGGCCCCCTCAGTAAAGCCAGCTCTCTGTGACTCTGTCCACGCACCGAATCCAAACGTACACACGGCTTCACTCTCCTGCTACTTTAGAAGCAAAAACACAGGGAATCCTTGCAAGACCCCCAGCTTACGAAATTGCTCTTGGGTCATCTGACTTTCCTGACACTGTCAGAGACTCTGTTAAAGAGCAAGTGGGCAAAACTCAGGGTCAACCTGACCACCCTTCTGCTCCAGCCTGGATTCTCGGGCCACTCCCAGGGGGCAGGTGCAGAAGCTTGGGGAGGGCTCATGGGTCTGCGGCGCTGCCTTTTTCAGATGCCAAGGAGTCCTCGGAGAGCTCGGAGATCACCCAGGAGCAGCTCCTGGAGAATTTCCATCTGATGGCCCCATCTGAGGAGGACATGCCCGTCCCCTGGAATGCAGTCAGTAGTTACAGGATCATGAGAGCTGGGTATGCCTCGGACACAGACTCCGACAAGTTGAAGGTGAGGCCCTGGGGCAGGTGCCAAGCAGAGCTGGTGGGCTTCCCCGGGGCCCAAAGGCCTGGGAACGAATGCTTTCCTGCCCAAGGCCTCCTAGACAGACGTTTTCCACCCCAGCTTTGTCCAGCTTTTCCCGCAGGGACTTTGAGGAGGGGACCCTGCTGGGTGGAAAGCCAGGTCCTCTGCTGTGTAGCTTCAGATGTGTGTCTGTCACCCCGCCCTACAGCTCAGCCCCCGACTTTACAGTGCTCCCCCAGGACCCCTGCTCCCCCCCTTGCTAAAAACTGTGATCAGATATGCATCACATGACATTTACGATTTTAACAATTTTACAGCATAGTTCTGTGGCATTAATTCTGCAATCATCGTCGCCATCCATCTCGAGAACTATTTTATCGTCCCACCCTGAAACTCTGTCCCCCACTAAATGCTAATTCCTCTGTCCTGTCCAATTTGATGGCTTTTTTAATCCTACCACTTGAGGGCGACCGAGAATCAAAGTTGGAGAGGTGGGCGGGTTTGTGAGGAAAAAGAGAGAAAATGGTCCCCACAAGCGTGAGCCCCCAGAAAAGTGGGGGTCTGACCCATTTCCTGGACACTTCAGGATTTTGTCTGCTCATGGTGACCAATGGAGAAAAGCTCATTCTTATCTCCTAGTAGCTGGATGGATGACTTAATCTCGCTTGATCTGGCTTCTATGAAATGATGGCATAAAGGAAAGGGGGTTCACAATCTCGAAGTCTCAGCTGCTGGAAGGGCTGGTGCTCCTTCCTGACAGATGGCCAGGGCGAAGTCCCCACATGGCAGAGGTGGAGGGGAGTACCCAGGGGGATGGGGAGCTCTGGTCTCCCTGTAGGAGTTAAGCCAACGTTCAGGGAGGGTGGGTGTACCCGCCATTCATCTCAACTCCCATAGACACTCACACCCTCCTCACCCCCAGGGCAGGTCTGACCCACCCCCAGAGCCCCACAGAGCCTCTCCCGCCAGTCCTGTTTAGGTGGACAATTCCCTTTTCCTTGTTGTTGATCACAATGCCCAAATGCTCTTCTAGGAGCCTTGCCGGCGAGAGCTCCACAGGATACTGGCACAACTGGCGGAGGAACATCAGTCGCCTAGGCATCTTAACAATTTCTACCTGCCCAACTGCAACAAGAATGGATTCTATCACAGCAGACAGGTGTGCACCTTGCCCAGGGGCATCCTCGCAGGGACAACCCCTGCTGTGTCATCCCTGCAAAGCCACCCTTTCCTCAAACAGGGCGTCGGGTCCCAAATATGCACTGTAAAGCCCCCAGCTGACCATATTAAGTAAGAGGCACCCCTCTGGGACTAGGGGCAGGTAGCCCCTGGGAGACTGAAGACCAGCTCGGTGATCACGGCTGGCCAGGGGCTCTGGCTCAAGCGCGACCCTGCCGCTTGGCAAGCCTGAGCTGGTGGGCGATGGGTCCCTCGTGCTCCAGATCTGTTCCCCGTCTGTCCCACCAGAGGAAGGGGATCGCTCTTCTTAGGAAAGCGGGTGTCTCCTCGGACCTCTCTCACTGCTCTCCTCCCTGCAAAGGGAAACAACCACCTTACAAATGAGATCAGAACCAAACCAACGCTCAATTTCGAGGAGCTCCTTAGAACTCAGTGAAGCACGGGGTCTGGGGGGTATAAGCAGGAGAAATAGGATGAGGCCATGGTTTCCTGATGAGGCGTCTGCCCTGGGGGTCCAAGGTGATGGCTGCCACACATGGGACGTGCTCCCTCTGGGCTCAGCAGCCTGCTGTTGGGTCCACAAGCCAGACAGCTGTGCATACACGTGGCCATTGAAGACATGCACATTGTCCTCATCAACTGGACACTCTGCCTTAGCCTCTATTTTACAGGGAGAACTGTGGGCGGGGGTGTCGGGCGTGCCCTCCTCGGCCAAGGTCACTGGTGGCTCAGAGCTCCGCCTCCTCCCAGCTTTGCCTGGGCTGCTCCTGACCTTGCGCTCTGTCTGTCTTGCCTCTGCAGTGTCGGACGGCCACGGACGGCCAGCGAGGGGTCTGCTGGTGTGTCTACCCCTGGAGCGGGGAGAGGATCCCGGGGTCCGTGGAGGTCAGAGGCGACCCCAACTGCAATCAATATTTTGCAATGCACAGCTGAGAGCATGTGCCCTGTCATCTGTCCCTTCACAGGAAATATTTAAGTACATAGCATATTTATAGTCTAGAAATCATTCACACTTATCTATCTATATATATATGTATATGTGTGGGAACCACTTTTATACGCCACATACTGGTGGACACATATATCTGTAGTTTATTTATTCACTGTACATGTATTTTCTCGACACAGTCCCTGTGCTGTGTTACTTTGTAAATCATGAAACTTGTCACGTTGCACTGGGTGTAAATATTGATTTGTAGCTCCTTAAAGCTCCCTGCCTCGGGTTCTAACGAGCAGGGAGAAATAAAGCCTGGAAAATGCAGACCTGAAACGTGTAGCAGCTGCTTTTTTTTCCAAGTGACTTCACAGGACGCTGGAGAAGGACTCCCTCTGCAGCCACAGATCTGAGTCTGTGTAAACGCGCAGGGAGGGTCACGTGGGGATGACGGGACCAGGGTGGATGTGGCCACGTTGCTCTGAGTTCCCGGCAAGTGGGCTGTGTTGTCAGGAACACCTGCAAGGTGCAGATGTAGTAGGCATCAATTCTCCACCTGGGAGCACTGAGGCTGCCGTGGATGTGGACTGAATGTCCCCTCCTTGTTTCTGAAATCCCTCTGCTGCGCTCCCTTCTCACACAGCTTTGGTGTTTCAGGCTCCCAGGCCTGCTGCTGGCACTTCTGCCCTTCCCTCTACCCCCGCTTCCCCAACCTGGGTCCTAACTTCTGATGACTCACCCCTTCTGTACCTCTATGAGCAGGATCTTAAACGCGGGACACAAGCGTTTGTGACATGAAGTGTTCCTTCATTTGCCCTTCACCCTTGCCTGCCTCTGTCCTTGGCAGGGCTTGACGGTCTCTAGGTGGGCACCTGCTTGCCCCTTCTGTTTCTATGGCTGAGCCCTGAGTTCATGGGGCTTCTCTGCTCCTTGGAACCCTTATTCCTTCAATTAGTCCTTGCTCGCTCTTCCCGAGGCTGTCCTCCTGACTATTCTTTCCACATCTCTCCAAGGATGGATGTCTCATCCATCCCAGTGGTCCCACCTGGCCTCTTGGCTGCCTCCACACCATCTCCTGGGTGCCCCCTACCTTGGCTGTGGGAAAAGTCAGGGTCTCCCCATCTTACACACCCCCACTCTCCACAGTCTGGGCTCCAGCTCCCCATCTTGGGTCTCTCCTTTCACCCTCTGACCCATGCCTGCTGTCCCCTTTCTGCCAAGCCCCCAGGAGTGGCCTGGGAGCTCAACATCCAGTACTATAATATCTTAAGACTATGGACACAAACTCTTCAACAAAATACTAGTAAACTGAATCCAGCAACATATTAAATAATCATTCACCGAGCGCCTGGGTGGCTCAGTTGCTTAAGTATCCAACTCTTGATTTCAGTTATGAGATCAAGCCCTGCGACGGGCTCCATGCTGAGCATGGAGTCTGCTTAAGATTCTCTCTCTCCCTCTGCCCCTCTTCCCTTCATGTGTGCATGTGTTCTCTCTCTTTCTCTCTTAAAATCATTCACATGACCAAGTGGGATTTATCTCAGGAATGCAAGGTTGTTCTAACATCCTAACACAAATTAATGTAATAAATCTTATCAATAGAATAAAACCCCCCAAATCACATGGTCATCTCAAGAGACTCAGAAAAAGCATTTGATAATATCCAATAACCTTTCATGGTAAAACAAAACAAATCTTTTTTTTTTT
>NC_048218.1:110069386-110082998 GCF_002007445.2 Ailuropoda melanoleuca
GGAGTTTATTTTTGTGTATGGTGTGAGAGAGTGGTCAAGTTTCATTCTTTTGCATGTAGCTGTCCAATAAAACAAAACAAATCTTAATAGACTAGGAATAGAAAGAATTTCCTCAAGCTGACTAAAGGGATCTAGGAAAATCCCACAGATGACAGTGAATTTAATGGGGAAGTTCTGTGTGCTTTCCTGACACCCCCACCCCGCAGACGGGGAAAGCAGACAAGGATGGCTTCTCCCACCACTTCTTTTCAACATTGTACTGGAGGTTCTATCAGTTAGGCAAGAAAAATAAAAGGCATTCAGATAAAGGAAAAGTAGAACTATCTCTATTTGAAGACGATGTGATCTTACCTATAGAAAATCCTAGGCAATCCACTAAAAGACTATTCAAGTCTATTCAAGTTAGCAAGGTTGCAGGATACAATATCAATATATAAAAATCAATTGTATTTCTATATGTTTACAATGAACAACCCAAAAAGAAAATTAAGAAAATAATTTCACTCATTTTTCAGCATTAAAAAAATAAAATACTTGGTAATACACTTAATAAAAGAAGTGCAAAAGAAAAACTACAAAATATTGTTGAAAGAAATTAAAGAAGGTCTAAATAAATGGAAACATACCATGTTCATGGAACAGAAGGCCTGACATTGTGAACATTAAACACCCTGAACTAACCCACAGATTAAATACAACCTTTTTCAGAATCTTAGCTGACTTCTCTGTAAAAAGTGACAAGTTGACTTCAAATTTCATACGAAATTGTAAGGGATCTAGAATAGCCCAAACAATCCTGAAGAAGAACAAAGTTGAAGGACTTACACTTCCTGATCGCAAAACTTAACAATGGTAATCAAACAGTGTGTTACTGGAGTAAGGATGGACATATAGATCAATGGAATAGAATCAAAAGTCCATTAATAAACCCATACACTGCTGATCAGCTGATTTTCAATGAGGGTTGGAAGACCATTTAATGAGGATAAAATAGTTTTTTTTCAACAAATGGGGCTGGGGAAACTGGATAGCCACATGTGAAAGAATGATATTGGACCCCAACCTCACACTATATAAAGATTAATTCAAAATTCATAAAGAGGTAAATGTAATAGCTAAAAATATAAAATTCTTAGAAGAAAACATAGGGGTAAATCTTCATGACCTCGGATTTGGCAAAAGATTCTTCTTATGACACCAAAAACACAAGTGACAAAACTAAAAAAAGATAATCAAATTTTATCAAGATTAAAAACTCACGTGCTTCAAAGGCCACCATCAAGAAAGCAAAAGGACCACCTGCAGAATGGAAGAAAATATTTGCAAATTACAAATCTGACAATACTTGTATCTAGAATATAGAAGAAACTCTCGCAACTCAGTCGTATAAAGACAAACAACCCAATTAAAAAATGGGCAAATTGTATGAACAGACATTTCTCCAAAGAAGACATACAGTCACTAAGCACATGAAAAGATGCTCACCGTCATTAGTCATCGGGGAAATGCAAATCAAAACTGCAATGAGACACCACTTTGCACCCATTACAACGGCTGTAATCAAAGCATCAGGTCACAAGTGCTGGTGGGGATGTGCAGAAATCCCCTCATACTCTGCCCTCATACTCTGCTAGTGGGAATATAAAATGTGCCACCACTTTGGAAAATAGTCTGGCCATCCTTCGAATGATTCCACATCAATATACCATAGGACCCAGCAATTCCACTTCTAGGGATATATCCAAGATACGTGAAACATACGTCCATGCAAAAACTTGTACACAGATGTTCTAGATGCATTATTTATAATGGCTAAAAGGTAGAACTAGTCCAAATGCTCATCAGTGGACGAATGGATAAACACAATATCGTGTATCCATACTGTGAAAATATGACTTGGCCATAAAAAAGAATGATATGTGCTACAACCTGGATGGATCTTGAAAACAGTATGCTTGGTGAGCACGACCTGTCACAAATGATGTCCCATTACGGGATTCTGTGAACGTCCAAAATCGGGAAAGCCACAGAGATGGAAAGGGATGACTGATTGCTTAGGGCTCGGATGAGGGGCTGGTGGACAACAGCTAATGGGTATGAGCGTTCTTACTCAGTGATGGAAATATTCTGAAAGTGAGTGAGGATGATGCCACATGTTGGTGAATACACTCAAAGCCACAGAATTGCACCCCCTTTTTTTTTAAAAAAAATTTTTATTTATTTATTTAGAGAGAGAGCGACAGCCAGTGAGAGAGGGAACGTAAGCAGGGGAAGTGGGAGAGGAAGAAGCAGGCTCCCAGCGGAGGAGCCCGATGCAGGGCTCGATCCCATAGCTGGGATCACTCTCTGAGCCAAAGGCAGATGCTTAACGACTGAGCCACCGAGGTGCCTCACAGAATTGCACCCTTTAAATGGGGGCATTGCATGGTATGGGAAGTCTATCTCAACAAAGCTGTTAAAAGATTTTCTGGGGGCAGAGGTTTTGTTGGATTCGAGGAGCCGGAAGAGCAGGTGGAGACGTGGAGAGCTAGCGACTCTCAAAGTCGCCCATGCTTGCCCGCTCCAGCCTCTCTCCCTCCTGTCTTGAGCCCATTCTAACCAACTGGGACAATGCATCAGAATCCCTGGTTGATAACACACTCCTGTTATGGGTCTGCATTTGGCTCTCTTATTATTTGTTCTATTTTTAATAATGCAGTAAGGATCCATGGTTTCACCCACCAACTTGAAAACCACAATTCTGACAATTACTTAGAGGAATGCGTGGCTCTTTTCTTCACCTTGGATATAGTTGTATCTCATTTACACTTACTTTTTTAAGTATTTTTTTAAGATTTTATTTATTCATTAGAGAGAGAGAGAGAGAGAGCATGAGCAGGGGGGGTTGGCAGAGGGAGAGGGAGAGGCAGAATCCCCACTGAGAACCGAGCCCAACGTGGGCCTCGAACCCATGACCCTGAGATCATGACCTGAGCTGAAATCGAGAGTCAGACACTTAAGCGACGGAGCCACCTGGACACCCCTTAACAGTTTTTATAGTGTTGAATTTTGTCAACTGTTCTTGATGTCTGCATTAATTAAAGTATCTCTTTTTATCTTTAGTATACTCATGTAATTAGTTACATTTGCTCTGTTTGTAGAGTTACTAATTTTAAATTATTTTGTATGCCTGGAATGAACCCAAGTTGGAAATGGCATAATACCTTTTATATGAACCGTGGGATTTTGATTTAGTAACAATTTCCTTGGGATTTTTATATCGATGAGCACAATAGGTGGGTACTTTGTCTTTTGTCTTGGTGTGGTTTTGGCTTTGGGGTTATACTCCTTTTGTAGGATGAATCGAGGTTTTTATAGCTTCTTAAAAAGTCCTTGTTGTTTGGGACGCTCTGTTCCTCACGCATTTAGTAGGACTCGTGAGACCATTTGGACGTGGCATTTTCTTTGAGGGAATATTTTAAACCAGTCCTTTAAATGCTGTCACAATTACAAGAATCTTCAGGCTTCTGATTTGTTCTTCAAACTTATAACTTCTATGGAATCTTATGTTAATTTTGGTTCCTCTTTATGTTTCTTGTTCTTACTTTGTAATATGATACCTTCTCTCCGCTCTTCAAACCTATGCAGGGGGGACAGTTATGATTTTGTTTCCAATGGAAATGATCTGCTTCTTTGTTTGGCTTTTGATACAATTGTGCTGCTCAGAGGTCTTTCAGCTTGTGAACACACGTTGCCCGGGACACCAGCGACCCCTGCCGTGTGGGTCTGTGTCCCTACCAGGTGCCGTGAGGATGGGGCCGAGGGAAAGCGTCCAGTGCCGAGAGTCTGCAGTGGGTCACTTGCACCTGCCCTTCTTGGGAGAGGAGCCACCTCCCCGTGTGGAAGGGACACCCCGAGCTTGTGGCCCATCACTGCCCTGCCTGACTTCACTCCTTCAGGACACCCGTACCAGGTGTCTGTGCAGCCGTGGGGCAGGTGCTGACAGTTCCCAAGCCATGGAGGGGCACTGGTGGGGGCAAAGGGACAGCAGCCCCTTTCCTGGAGGTGGACGCTGCAACGTCACTGGTCTGGCCGACTCCTGCCCCGCAACGTGACTTGGGGCATCCCCCCTTTAAAATAGCCTCAGGCCGCCAGCTCCCCAGGGGCTCCTCACTGTTTCCAATGATCTTGACATTGTACTTAGCACCCTTCCATGGCTGCCTGGAGGGACATGCCTGCAGGTGTCTCCACGTTAACCGCATGGAGATCCTGGTGTCCCCCCAGCCCCGCCTCCTCCATTTTGCTTCTTCAGCTGGAATGCCACCTTGGATCGCTCATTCTATGTCTTCCTCAGTCCCCACAATCCAATCCGCAAATACGGGGCCCTGGGTTCCAAATATGCCCTGAGGGCACCGTCTGAGACTCCCAGGGGCAGCGGGGATCTGGGGCAGCCCAGTTACCTCCCCATCCACTCAGTGCTGATGCCAGGGCTTCTGGGGTCCCTCACCTGGCCCCTGCCCGCACCTGCCACCTCCACCCACGGATGTCAGGTGCGTCTGGCTTGCCGTGGCCCGGCATCGGGTGGCTGCTCCCTGGCGTCCTTGGGTCCCACTGGAAAGCCACTCCCACGAGGCCTTCCTTGACCAGCTCCCACATTAAAAGCAGACAAAGAAAGGGAATGAGAGGAAGGCACCTGGGGCAGGCGTTCCTCACCCGGGGGCGGTTTGTGTGCAGTGCTCACTCCTCCCCAGCCCTGCGTCCCCCTCCCGAGCCTGCTGCTTCCTTCCTCCACAGGAGCAGTGGTTTTGCACGTTTTGTAAACTGCCTGTGGGTCTGTCCCAGAACAGACAGGGTGGAAAGGCAACCCTGGTTGAACTGGGGGCCTGGAGGGGGGTGCAGGCCACTTCCCAGGTTGGGGACAGTGCTAGACTGTGGGGGTTGGTTAGCAGTGGAAGCCTGCGACCCCCAGAAGTGCAGGCTCCTTGTTCAGGCTCCAGAGTGACGGGCAGCGGGCCGGCTAGATGAACAGCAGGCTTTCCCGTAGAAAAAGGAACACACTCGTGTCGCTGCAGGAATGGTTGCCTTTGGAATGAAATGGAATAAAATAAAGACATCGTCTACATTTGCACAACCAGGGCGGACACTGTGCCGTGTTTCCTTCTAGCTGTGTGCATGTGTGTGCATGTCTGTGTACACGTGTGCATGACTGCCTCTGTGTGTGTGCGCCTGTGAGTGCAGGTGTGTGTGCGTGGGCGAGTGTGCATGTGCGTGCGTCTGAGTGCATGAGTGTGCCTATGTGTGTGTGCGCATGCCCGTGTACACGTGTGCCTGTGTGTGCGTGAGTGCACGAGGTGTGCATGTGTGTGCACACCTGTGTGCATGTATGCACGTTTGTACAAGCATGCGTGCGTGCACCTGTGTGCGTGTGCGCCCATGTGTGTGGGCACGTGGGCATGTACACAGTACAACAGCGTCTGCTCTCATGTTCACCCACATGGAGCATTTTTCCATATCGTTGACATCAACGACAGGGTGGGTGACATCACACTCCTTTCTAAGGAACGTGGTTCAGTTGACAATGTCCTTGTGCCACATGAGGGCCTCCAGCGCTGCGTTCAGGCGTGTGTCTGGGAGGAGAGCTGGGTCCCAGGAGTCCGGCTGTATGAGGAGAGCCTCTCTGGACAGCTTACCACGGCGGAGAAGCCTCTTCCGTGATGTCCTCCTCACCACTGGTGACTGTCATGCTTCTGCGTGTGGCTGGCTAGTCAGACCTAGGAAACCCCGGAGAGCCGCCAGAGCAGCTGTGTTCCTCGGGCCTGGTGACACACACACCCTGGCACGCTCATTTCTGTGTGTGTTTGGGGGATGGCGGTTGGGGGCACGTGGTATGGGGGATGGAGGGGCTCGCAGGGGCTAGTGGGGAGGAGAGCTGGGAGTGTGCAACTTCACGTGTTTATCAGTCATTTATCAGTTGTGACAGGAGGGCAGGGAGAAGGAAAGGGGTCCAAGGCTAGTGGGGGTTAGGGAGCGCACAGGATGCTATGCTTGCAAGGCCGGCATCACACGCGGCTCTCACCTGCAGGGGCTTTAAAGGACCTGCTGCGCTCCAGTCCCGGATGCCCAGGTGCCTGCCAGACTCATGCACCCCAGGCACCCCACGGCCCCCTGGCACCTGCTGCCCCCATGGCCCTGCTCTGCTCGCCGGCTCCCTCCCTCCTCTGGGTCAGCACTAGGCAGGCACAGCCCCTCCCCCTGGACTATGGCTTGTCCCACACTCCTCCTTTGTTCTATGACCTTCGGAGCTCGAGGCCAGCGGGCATGGCTCTGCAGGACAGACCCGTCTCAGATGCTTCTTTCAAGGGTCAGTTATGGCTCTGAATGGGCCATCCTGTGACAGGTTTGTCATCCATGCCGCACAATTTTGCCAGGGCTGCCAAGACGGGAGCCCACCCAGCATCCTCCGGGTCTCCCTCTCCTCCTGCCTCATCGGCTGCCCTCCAAGCGGCGGGGCAAAAGGGCCACAGGAGAGGTGGTCCAGCGTGTTCCACGCCTGCCCTTCGCGGCCCTGAAAGCTGAGTGGTGACAAGATAGGTCCCCAGGGGATACCCCCTAAAATGCAGCAAAGGCCAGATGGTCAAGGAGGGGCATCTGCGCTTCTGCGCACTCTGGCGGTGGGAGTGAGCCCACAGTCCGCCTCCTAGGACTGCAGGTTCCCAGCAGGCTCAGAACATCTTACTCTCTTGGATTATTTCCCTAGTGACGCAAAACCCAGAGCCAGTCACTAACGCGGGGACGGGAGTTTCCTTATGGTAAAAACTTTTATTTACTATTTATAAATACATCGCAAGACAAACTTTTCAAAAATACCTTTTCCCCCCAAAAAAACTTAATTAAAAAAATAAAGGAAAGCTCACAGGTAGGCAGAAAGTCTCGAGACCCCTTCGTGGTCTCAGGGAGGGCTGTGTGCCATGCACGGCCACCCCCGGGGTCTCCTACTCGCCTGCCTGCCTGAGGCCCGGCCTCTGGGAAAGCAGCCGAGCCCAGCCCGAGCGCTGTGTTTCTCTTCTGTAGCGTGGCTAACATCTCGTCTATGATTATCTACAAGGGTTACCAGCTCAGGAAGAACGTACTTTCTCTGCATATATGTGTGACTTAGAAAAAGAAGTGGGGGAGGGGGTCCAAGGGCAGTGGACATGGGATTCTCCAGGCGCCCCCAGTGTCCCCGACAAGCCATCCCTCTTTGCTGGGTGATAACTATTTTTCCTCTTTTTACCTCGTGCCAAGGAGGACAAGGGCGAGACAGAAAAATAAACATCTTTGCCTTTAAAGAGCTTGTTCTCAAAAATAAACTCGTTCTTGAACTGCTCAATGGAAAAATGCTATTGTCTGCGGTCATCGAAAAAATCCTGCTGTAATTCCACGGCCTCTGAAAAGGGCGGAGCCTTGCTGTCCCCCCGCCCCCTGCCCCTGGAGCCCATGGCAGAGGACAGGCCCCGGTCTTCGACCTGCGTCTCCAAAAAGCTGCCTGACACAGGGGGTCAGAAACACCTGTCTTCACAGGTTCCTAGACTTCCTGAGAACATTCTTGGTCTTTTATTTTTTACATGTTAAGAATCCACCCATTCTCTCTGCTCCGCCCCAGGGTGCAGGATCAGCGGAGGCGGGCCCTTGCCTCTCAGATGTAAGCCCCTGGCAGGTGGGCCGGGACGTCCAGACACCAGGGTGCGGGGCTCCCCATTCTCGCCGAGGCCTGTGCTCATTGACCGGGTGGGGATGAGGCGTGCACTGCACAGAGGCAACCCTCGCTGGGTCTGGAAGTGGAGGGGGGGCTGCGTGGGCGCACCCGCAGGGGTGCTCGGGCCGCGGGAGGTCCGGCCACGCGGTGCTGGAGTTTATGTGTATGCTTGGAGGAAGCAAGAAGAAAAACCAAGCCGCGTCTCACTGACTCCTGCGAAGGGGAAGACGCTGCGGTTCACCATCTAGAAGAATCCTAGACGCTACGAACAACTCTTTTTAAATTTCGGTTAAAAGAAAAATCAATTCACCACAAAAAGAAATATAAACGGAGGCTGTAGCCAGATGCTGATCATGTCCTTGGCAGTCTTTTGTGCAAAATAAGGCGTTTCTGAGCTCCGCTCCATAATAACTAGAACAAACAGAAAAAGAAATATATTGAAATAACTCCCCCACGTCGAAAGGCTCAACTCCAGCCCCGAGACACTAGGCATGAGACCCCGGCTGCGGGCTGGTCAGGGGCTTGCCCTACAGTGACCCAAGAGCACCTGCCCGAGGGGAGACACAGGCAGAGGCCACCGTCCCCAAGTCTCACCCTGAACCTTGAATTCTTTCTTTCCAACTTGCGGGGAAACAAAACTTGTAACTAAAAATGAAAAGTTTGAGGCGACTCGGGGGCTCAGTTGGTGAAACGTCTGCCTTGGGCTCAGATCATGACCTCAGGGTCCTGGGATCGAGTCCCGCAACAGGCTCCCTGCTCAGGAGGGAGCCTGCTTCCCCCTCTGCCCTTCCCCCTGCTCGTGCTCGCTCTGTCAGATAAATAGATGAAATCTTAAAAAAATAAATGAAAATTCCTTCTGTTTACTTCAATTTGTCTTGAGAAGATGAAATCCATTTATTGTTTTCCCCAGTGGCTCTCTTGCTTATTAAAGGAAAGCAGTATCAAACACAACAGCATTCTTCAAAGTCATAAATCTCATTTAAAATCTCATTTTTGTGTTGGGTGAAAATAAACTTTATTACAATGATATCAATCACAGACTATCAAAATGTCCGTAACATTTAACAGAGAAAAACCAGCCACACTTGTGAGTGAGAAGCATGTCCCTTCCACAAGTCCTCATGGGTGGAAACAGTCTGCCCGTTAAGACAAGCCACCAGCAGCCGCGCGGGGAAAGCTGGCCGTTGGACTTCTCGGTATGTGTGTGTGCGAACGTGCACAGGGTCAAGTCCAAGATCTTCCAGGGGACTCCAAGTGCCTCCGAGACAACCTGACCACAGGCCCCGTTTCCCCGGGTGGCTGCAGGTGGGTCGGGGACCCCTGCACCCTCCTGTGGGGTCTGTCCCCACTCCCCGAGACATGCCGCCGTGGCCCCCGAGCCCAGGCCCCCCGGCTTACGTGGCGAGGACGTCTACTTGCTGTCCATGCTGTAGCAGTGAATGTCACCTTTCCCCCTGGCGTCGAAGCCGGGCAGCGGCTGCCCGTACTTGTCCACGCACCAGCAGAAGCCCCGTTTCCTGCCCTTGGAGGGGCGGCACTGCGGGAGAGCACAGAGCGAACCCTGAGAGCGGGCCAGGCGCCCAGGGCCAAGGGGCCCCAGGGAGTCTACCGTGGAGGCCACTCGTGCCCTGCGTGTGGGGGAGGGGGTTCTCCGGGGAGGTGGGGCCGGGGAGGTTCTGTGCCCTTTGGGTCTCAGGAACTGGCCCCCATCACCCTGCAGACACACCTGAGACCTGAGAGGGTGACAACGTCCCACCTGCCGGGTGCACCTGCCTCAGAGCGCCCGCCAAGCCGCACAGATGGGCTCTCAGCGCGCCTTTGCTGAGCAAGTGACTGATGGGAATACACAAGTGGCGAACAGGTGTGACCGAGACCAGGAGGCCTGTGGCCAGGGAGGACAGGCCTGGGGACTGAACCAGGACCACAGGCACTCGGCCGTGGCCTCGCTCACTCTGCAGCTACCGTGACGGGAAGTGTCCCAGTGCAGAGCCGGTGCTGAGTAGCTCATGTACAGAGATGGGCGTATCCTGGCCTAAAATAACGCCTCCCCTCAACCCCCCCATCGTGCCCGGACGCCCAGGAAGAGAGGGGGACCAACAGGGGATGTCAGGGAGGCTTTCTGGCCCACGACCTCATGTCCCTGGGACAGTTATTCATGACGTCACCCCGTGTCCCTTCAGTCAACCCAGGGCCCCCAGGGCAGCTCTACGGGTCAGGGTCAGGGGAGAGGCGTAGACGGTGGGAGCAGGGGAGGGAAGCTCAGGAGGAGCCACTCACCTGCTTCTTCTTGTAAAAGCCCTTCCTGTCACAGTTGGGGATGTGGATGCCCCTAGGGCTAAGCATGTCCAAGAACTTGAGTCGGTTCAGGGTGTCCTCCACCTCCCGGCGACACGGCCCCTGTGGGGGCAGTGACTGGTTACTCCGGAGCGTGCACGGCCTCAGAGAATCCCACGCAGCCGTGGAGGGACCTGCCACGCCACCCCGCGACAACACCAACCACGGCTCCCTGGGTCCCGTGAGGTCCCCACAGAAAGGCCCAGGACTGGGGATGGGAGACCCCGTGAGATCCCATAGTGGGAAGGATCGATCCCACAGTGGGAAGGGCCCCTCCACACTCAGCCCGCCTCCCACCGGGAGGGTAAGGCTCACGTATTCCGTCTCCCGCTTGGACTCGGAGGAGAAGTTCTGGGTGTCCGTGCTCTGGGACTCGTAGTCCACCTTGTAGCGCTGGCTGTCCTTGGCGTGCCCTTTCTTGATGATCTCCATCTTGGTGTGCAGGGGCTGGAGCTTGGCGTCAGGCCCCCGGTGCGTGCTGGGGAAGGCCTGGCCCTGCATGCTCCCGGCGCTGTGGTCTTCCTCCGACTCACTGCTGTTTCCTTGAAAAGTGCAAGGGGCACAGGGTGTGACGGCCATCTGCAGCTACCACTGGTCTTTTCAAAATCTTCCTGCGGCGACCAACTCCCAGCTAGATGGAAATGTCATCCAGCAATTCCAAATAACCTTAAAAACACCTGGATAAGGTACTGTTCCACGGCACTAGCAGAGGAACCCCACTTTCTAGAATGAAATCTGATGTGCGCTTTCAGAGCGGTGGGGCAGCAAGGATTCTCACCGCTGAGCCGCTGTCACCACACTGTCACCCTCCACCAGCAGGGGGCAAGCCCGAGCAGGGACAGATCCAGACCCCCCAGGCCACCCCAAGCGCAGCCTCCTGGGAACCAGCACCTTCTCTGCCCCACCCACTGGCCCTGCTGAGTCACAAGTGTCGGGTGGGGGCAGCCATCTGGGGGTCCACAAGCCCCACAGGGACTCCGCTTTCCCCACTGTCCTGTGCCACCAAGCAGACTGGCCCAGGGTGCGTTGGGTGGTGTGCGACAGGGCCCACTGTCGCATCTCTAACTCACTGTCCACGTATGGGCTGGAATGCCCTGCGGAGGTGCAGAGACCCTGTCCCCAGACACCTCTGTGACCAACGCGCTAAAATGAAGAGAACCAAGGCCCTGACGCTGCTGTTGGAATGTCCGTAGCGTCACTGGGAACTCACGTGCAGGAACTACACACGGGGCTGCTAAGGAGCCAGGAGCCAGCAGGCTTTCTGGGTTCCTTTCCCAGGATGAACAGTGGGGGTGGCTTTGGGGGAAGGCCCCCCTTGTGGGCCACACGGTCGCTCCATTCAACCAGCAGCCTGCCTCCCTCCTGGGAGGGGCTTGGCTCACCGTCTGGTCCAGAATCTACCACGCCTGGGGGTGCTGAGCGCCCTGCCGTGGCCCCGCCCCTCATGCACTTTGGAAGCCCATAGGGAAGCCGGCGGAGACCCCTGGCTCTAGGTGACAGGCACAAAGGTCTCCTGGAGAACGCTCCCAAGGCTGGCTGAAGGACAGACTCTCTGCAGGAGAAGCCCAGGGCAAGTGCACTCCCCAGGGGCTGGGCGAACACCCTCTCCTCCCTGGGACTCCACTTCCTCGCCTGGGAAGAGTCCCCAGAGGTGGAGGGGGGCTGAGCTTCCAAGGGGTCTGGCGTCTGGAGGAACACCGATTAGCCCAGGGCCTGAGACAGTTGGTTCTCAATTGGTAGAATTTGGTTTCAATTTCCTTTAACCTTAGGGTTTTTTCCTTCCTTTTCAGGGAAGTACTGGGGACAAAGGAGATGCTAAGGGTATGTAAATAAACATATTTGCATTTCTTTTCCAAGAACTGAATAATGTCTTAAAGCTCGCAGGTTTTCTTTCTAATGCCTGCTGACTTAAGCAGAAACACAAAACCTCCGCATTTAAGCAAAAGATAATCTTAACTTTTCACTGCCATTTAAATGTACCTCCCCACCCCCACGGGTGTTATAAGTCTAAGGTCTTTTAGACACGTTTTAGTTAAATCTATCAACCCATACTGTGGAACTACTATGAAGGTCATCACAATATGCCCATTACCGGCTCACTAAAGTCAGCAGTGTCTGTAAGAACTCCTAAGATCATTTTTCGAATATCCAGAAAACACGCTAGAATTAAGTGCACACAGCAAAGGGACGAAACTGCCCTGAGAGACAAATGCACCTAGTGATTTTAAATCCACCACTATAAAACGGCGCATGTTTTAGGCAACTGGAATTTCGCCTTCCCACCAATCCTGGAATGGTACTTGTTTCTCTGGGATCCACAGAGCCAGCCCTGCCTCCCAAAGACAGAGCCTCACCCCGGAGTGGAAATATGCAGAACGCAAAATTACAAAGGGACTTCCCTCCCGCCAGCCCAGGATGGGAGCCTGCCCACTAGCTGTCCAGCCTGGTGCCCTGGAGGCGAGGGCAGAATTCTCGCGGCCTCCAGCCCTGCAGGAACTCTACTCACTGAACCCAGGGAGGCTGGCTGAGCCTGCTGGAGATTCAGAGCAACAGCTGCGGATTCCATTTACACAGCTTTCTCCGGGAACGCGGTGATGTCCTTCACAGAGCCACACAGCCGACAGCGGCCGAGGCAGCAGCGTAACTGCCAAACGTGAGCCTCTGTCCTCTCCGGGCTCCCAGGAACCGGACCCTATCCCTTCCACTTCGGTCTAAGTGGCAACAGTCCTGAGGCTTATTCCACCCCCCTTCACCATCCCTAAAATCTTTCAGTCCACACTCCCTGAAGCCCCCGCACCTGGCGTTTGTCTGGGGCCATCCAGCCACCGGGCGGATGGAGCGCACCAGGGCGACGCGGCAGGTCGTGGCAAACCCGGTTCAGCCTCCACTCTCCTCCCTGCCCCTGGGGGACCGTGGGGAGTCACCTCCTTCTGGAGGTCAGGTTGCCCAAACGCAAAAGATGCCAATACCTGATTCCTACCTTACTGTTTCTGGCGCACCCCGAGACGTGTCATTGCTTCGCAAACCCTAAGTCTGTGCAAATACTGGCATTTTTAAAGACAGGTACCATTTCCTACAACGTGCCTGCCCACCTTCTCCAGTCCAAACCCGCCCCGACCGCCTCCCTGCTCCTCCATCTCCCTCCGCATCCCTTGCATAAACACGCTCGCTCCCAGTTTGTGGGACACGTTAGCCGCGTTCCCGAGGTGAGCCGCTCGGTCGGTGCCCACGTTCCCGCGCTGCGCCCCCACCAAGGGCGGGGCGATGCTCCTCGGCATGGGATCGATCCTGATAACCTCGTATCCTCCCCTCCCGGCCCGGGAAACCTTTGACCCAGTTTGTCGAAAGCGCTTAATAATTTGCAAGCACCCGGCACCCAGCGAACGCAGCGCGTGGAGGGCCGGATGCAGAACGTGCCGCGGGCGAGCACCCTCGCTCGCGGGGCCTTGGTTTCCGCGCCTACAGTACCAGGGGCGAGGAGAGCAGGGGGAACCCCGCCGCGGCGCAGCCCCAACCCCCGCCCGGGGCCGACCGGCGCCTGCGGCTCACCTGGCGCGGACGGCC
>NC_048218.1:110083098-110098149 GCF_002007445.2 Ailuropoda melanoleuca
GCGCGGGCGCCCAGGCACCTGCTCCACGCGCGCACGCCGGTCCCTTCGCCACCCCGCCGTCCCGGGGAACTAGGCAGCCCCGCCACTCCGCCGTTCCCGGCGCCTCTGGCCACCCCGCGCCTCGGCCACCCTGGCGCGTCTTTGGCGCCCCTGGCCAGTCCGGCGCTGCCGCCCTTCTCCCCGCGGGCCTGTGTGAGGTCGCCCCATGGAAAGCTGGTATCAGGGAGGCTGGCGTGCTCCGCTCCTCATCGAGTGTACTTTGAGAAGCTTTGCAAAATTTGAGTCCTCGGGTCGGGAAGGTCGTGGGACATTTCTGAGTGAGAATACCTGATTCACGTCGAGGTCTCTGGTTTACTTTGCACCCGCGGGGCCGTTGGCACCCACTCCCCCCGCCTCGTCCCAGGACGTACGAATGCGCATCTGCAGGTGCGCACGTGGTTTTCGCTTGTTCCAGGTTCGCTTCTCACAGCCGTGAAGCCTCACTGGGTGTTTCACGCAAAGTCCTCAGCTGGCAAAGCGGTCTGGCAGCGAATGGGTGCTTAGCAAGGCTTGTCGGAGCTTGGACATCACCACTGTTCTTGTCGTAGGTATTCTCCCTGATTATGTTTTCAACTGGAGTTTACGTCCCCATCAAAACGATGATAAAAGCAGTAAAGCGAGCAGTGCCGAGGTGTTATTAACAACCTAATAGTCCTCGCAACTGGTTATTTTTACTATCGTTTTCCCAGACCACCTTGTATTCCTGTACTGGGTTCTCTCCGGTGCGTCGAAGTGGGGATTGTTTGGGACTCTTGCTTCTCTCTGCGCCACGGTGAAGTCCTGAGGTCGCGCCCGGTGTTTGCAAAGGTGTCTGCGCGCCCCTTCCCGAGGTGACCAACAGAGGGCGCCGGTGGTCCAGGATTGAATCGCTAACTGCCCTTTGCAAGGCTCTTTTGCCGAGAGCATGTGGATCAGCCTTGCGAACCGAAGAGACCCCCGCGGGAGGGGACTTTCCTGGACGCTGTTGGAAATGGAGTCTTACCCTAGGAAGTGGACAGGTGTCTTGGAGGAGCGTTGTGCAGTTTGCAGTAGAAACGCACCTCAGGACCCCCTTGTGTTCCCTCCTTGACCCCGGGCAGCCCCCTGCACCGCCGTGAGTGAAGCTAGCTTGCCCTCGCTGTGTGTAGGCGTGTGCAGAGCTGGGTGTGTGTGCGTGTTCCCTTTAGAATGGGAAGACCAGTTTGCTCACAGCAAATACACAGACAACAGATAAAACAAAAGTCATACTTGAGGCTCTCCAAGGAGAGGAGATCAGAGACACACAGAGCGGCCTGCGTCCCCAGCTCCGCAGCGACGCGCACTCCTGTCTCCTCGGTTCCTCGCCCAAGCTCTAGAGACCTGCCCTGTTTACCGTACACCCTGCGCGACATCCCGGCTGCCCCCCTCCCCTGCTGCCCTCCTTGTAGCTGTATGTCAGCTGCTTTGGCATCCGAGAACAGCGTCTCCGATTGCGCTGGAAAACTAGGGGAAGCAGAAAACTCCCTGAGGGTTGCATGTGCCCCTTTACCATCTACGGAGACTTCGATTCTGAAACTAGAGCCGCTTGTGCAGCCGAAGATCCCTGCCCTGAGGTCGGCCTTTGTGCTTAGGACAGTGTCATACGGGAGCCGTGCCGGGCACCTAGCAGCGTGGCGCGCTTGCAGCGTTGTCATCCCGAGTGGCGTCTGGGAAGCTCCGGGAGAACACCTGGATCCTTCCCTCGCCCTGGGCTTCCCAGCCCCCGCCTGGCCGCGGCGGGAGATCGGGCGCCGGTGCCGCGCGGAGGCCCTAGGGGTCGCCAGAGAGCCGGGCGCCGCGCCCGCGGGCCACCCCAGCCTCCGCTCCAAGTCTCAGGAACTCTCAGGACCACGGGTGGTGGGAATCTCATCCCTTCTCGGTGAGGTCCTGCAACAGCCACGTGGGGCTGCGGCAGTGGGCAGCGACGTGGGGAGAATTATATTTCAATATGCAATCGTTTTTATTTGACAAAACTGCAGGGATCCCCTACCCCCCAGATTGTAATTGTTCGGGGGGGGGGTGAAAACTCAATTTTGCATCATGCTGGTTGATTTTGTCAGACTTTGATTCATCTGGCGGTGGTGGTTAATTAGCATAAACTAGGGCGGTCAGTGGAAAGATGGTCCCCGCCACCCCCTTGAAGGTACCTGGCCTACAGTTGCTTAATGAATTTAAAGTCCTGTACAGCTGTGGAAAAACGGGCAGAGGCAGAATAGAGCCCTCTCCCTAACAAAATTCAGTTGGCCTGATTATGGTTAGTGACTGCTGGGGTCAGCTGTCTTCCTGAGCAGATGACATGAGGCTTTCATTTTTTTGAGCCCACCGCTGTTGAGTTGGCTTAACTGGGCAGGTTTCCCCAGGAGAGGAGGCTGAGCTGGGAGCCAGACCAGGGGTGGGGACAAACCAGCCGACAGGCCACGGAACAGGCTCCAAAATCAATTCTTCTTTCTGTCTGATAACCTTTTGCTGCCTGTATTTTGAAACTGAGCTCTGCACACACTTGTAGAATTTCTGTGTTCTTGGTGAATTGACCCTTCGACCCTGTTATCATTAATGTTCTTCCTTGTCCTGTTGATTTATTTGTGGTGTAATCCACTCATTTGATAGGAGTTTCAATAGTTGAGTTTCTTTTGATCGCTGTTTGCATGCTCTCTTTCTATCCCTTTATTTTTTTAATTGGCTTACTTAAGGATTAGATAATGATTCTTTTAGAAGTATTTGAAATTTGACAATATAGTCGTTCTTCTTCAAAAAGTATGGGGACATCTGTTTTCAAAGAGTAATCCCAGGTACTTAATTGATTCAAGCAATTCTCTACCACCGATAATCAAACTTTTAAAATCATCACTAAGTGTTCCCCAAGAGATGCTGAGTGTGGAAGGTAAGCTATCCTGAGTATTCGTGTCTACTTGATAGTGAGACGCTGAAGAGTTTTTATAAAAGATATAGATAATTTGCCTCAAAGAGCTTCTGAGAAACACAGTATAAACATTTACATTAGAGACAGAGCCCACTGTCTCCACTGGGACTCACCACAGAGTCAACAGATTTGCTTGAAAGCCAGTATGGACAGACAGACGGCAGCCTGAGATTTCATTGCAGGGCTTTGCCTCAGAACGAAAGAGTGTGCTCGGTTACACGTGGCTTTTCATCTTGAACTACAGTTAGGCTGCAAATCCCACGCTCAAACCCAGAGTCAGCGTGTGGAGACGTGCATACCCTCCAAACACTGTCCAGACTCTTGGGCGTCCCGGCTCTGATGCGGACCTCAGCGGCGCTCAGAAGTGCACGCACTCATGTTCAGAGCAGGCTGAACCATAACATTCCGCTCCCCCCCCCCATTAGTAACTGGCCACAGGTCCCCAAGTACGCACGCCCACATCCAGGACAGCATCTGGCTACTTGTCAAACCTCCCTTACTTTATCTGGTGCATTTTTATTTTATATACTGCATTTCTCTCTTCTCCAGTTTTTGTGGGGTATTTCTTACAGTTCCCATCTCTGGTGAGAACTTCAACTTTTCTTTCACTTAGAGTCTTTCCTTTGGCCTCGCAGAGCATGGTGATAGTAGCTCGGTGGCCTGGAGGCTGGCCTTCCCCTGTCCACTGTCCTTCCTCTTGAGATGTGTTCATATTCTCTTGGTGTTTCTGACTCTGTCCTCTGCCTGCGGAATGTTACATTCCCCAGACTCTCCATGCAGGTCCTGTTATCATCTCCTGGGGAATGTTGACGCTCTTGTTTGTTTCTCTTAGCGGGATATCAGCATGGTTATGAACCACAAGCTCTGTTTCGCTGTCTGTGGCCAGTGGTTCTAATCTCCACTCTGCTTTTGAGCTTTGCTGTGCTGCCTTGAGCCCCTCCCACTCAGGAGCCCCTGGGCCGAGCCTGGGACTTGGGCATGTTTGTACTCAGAAGCAGGCCATCTCGGCCATGGCCGCCTTTCCCTGGGGCTGCCCACCTTCTCTGGCCCACAGAGGCCCCTTTCCTTGTCTCTAGCCAGAAGCCAGGTGGCTTTTCGTGCCGTGTGGGTTCTCTGTGCCGTTGCTGCTCCAAGACGGAGAGCCACGCCTTTGGGCAAAGCTCAGAGGGAAAAGAATGGAAGAAAACAGGCATTTCCTGCCAACCCTCTTGGCTTTAGCAGTGCTTTCTCTGAGTTCCTCGGCCAGAAAGCCAGCATTGTACCTTCTGTGCTTGGGGCTGCCCTTGGGGCAACACCAGAGAGGAAAGAGGAGCCTTTACACCAGGAAACACTCCATCGTGGGCAACCCCTTCCCTGCGTTGGCTCCCCTCTACACGGCCGGCTGTGGTTACTAGACATGTCAGTTGCGGTCAGCGGCTGGAAGAGGAGCTGGGGAAACCTCACTCTGTCATAGCCAGACGTGGCATCCTGTTGTTAATTTTCATGATTGTATTTTACTTCTTCCTACTCGTTTCAGAGTTATTCTTTAGTCATGTTGCCATACTCCCTAGAAATTACGAAGGTCTTCTTCAATTTATACCGTTCTAGTAGCGGTTGCTGCTTTTACCCTCTTTCTGTGCAATGAAAGCACATTCAGATGTTTTAATTCTGTTCGTGCCCTCCCTGATTTCTGGGGTATTGCTATGTCTCTGATTCTGTCTGTGGATTCCAAGTCCCAGGACATGTTGGTGTTCCTGTTTTAATACAGTTACTGTTCCTTTGGATATAGTCTCATAATTCTTCTGATTTCTTCCTTCCTAGTAGTGCATTTATATTTGAAGTTCATTGTTTATAGAGCAGGTAGTTGGGTCTTGCTTTTTTTTTTTTTTTGAACCCAGTCTATTGATCTCTGTCTTTTAATTGGACTGTTCTTGTTCATTAACATTTAATAGAATCATCCACAGGATTGGGCCAAGTCTACCATTTTCCTGTTTACTTTCTTTTTGTCCCACTGAATCTTTGTCCTGCTTTTCTTTCTCTACATCCTTTGGAGTCATTAAATATCTTTTGGTATTCCACTTCATGGCCTCTATTGGCTTTTTTGTATTTTTTTGATCATTGATTTTAGAGATTACAATCACCATGCTACGCTTTTCCCAGGGTACCATGGGTTAATATTGGACCACTTCTCCATGTAAGGGCTTTAGAACAACATGAATTGTTACTGGGATGGCCACCCACTCTTGTGCTATTGAGGTGATATATTTTGCTTACACACGTTATAAAACACGCAGCACAATGTTATGATTTTTACTTTAAAGAAGTATTACTCTTGGGACCCCGGGGTGGCTCAGTTGGTTAAGCATCCAACTCTTGATTTCAGTGCAGGTCATGACCTCAGGGTCGTGAGATTGAGCCCCGTGTCAGGCTCTTTGCTCACCACGGAGAGATTCTCTCTGCCTCTCCCTCTCTGCCCCTCCTCCTGTGTGCTCTCCCCCCACTTAGAAAAAAAAAAACCTTAAAGAAAAAAGAATCAGTATTCTTACATATATCTTTTTACATTTTTTCTTTGGCCACAGCAGACTTCCTCTAGTGCCCTGTGCTCCTCCTGACAGACCTGTGCTTTTGCCTCCAAGATCCTGACAGCCTGAATGTGTCCCTGTGGTATTTCTTTCAGTATAGAACGGCTGCTGTGCATTCCCTCAGCTTTCTTTTTTTTCTGAAAATGATTTATTGTGGCTTCATTTCTGAAGGATATGTTTGCTAATTATAGAATTTAGGGTTGGAAATACTGTTCTTCAGCATTTGAAAAATTATTTCATTTTCCTCACTCTGGTTTTCTTTGTTTTTAGGAAAAGCCACCTGCCTTTCTCTTTGCTGTTGCACAGAATACAATGATTTTCCTTCTGGGTGTTTTTACCCAGTTTCTCTTTGGTTTTCAGAAGTTGGACTAGGACGTAGCTTGGTGTAGACTTTTTGTGTTTGTCCACCATGGGATGTGTTGAGCTTTTGAGTTGTTGGTCTGATGACCGACAGCGTTAGGAAGCTCTTGCTTGATCTCTGTGGAAATGCTTCTGCTCTATTCCCTCTCTCCTTCTGTGTATATAACTGTGTTATACTAGGCCATTGGATGTTTTCTCCATCTGTGACAGGATCTATTTCTGTTTTTTTTTTCTGTGCCTCAGTGTGAATCCTTTCTATTAATTTATTTTTCAGTTCAGTGATTGTTTTGTTTTGTTCCACCTCTACTAAACCAACTGAATGTTTCCTTAATTTTGGTTATTATGTTTTTTTTCATTCTAGAGTTTCCATTTGGATCTTTTCTGTGGTTTTCATTTCTTTGCTGAAATTGTCCATCTTTTCATCCACTCTCATACTTTTCTTTAATTACTTTAGTATATTTATAACAGTTATTTTAAAATCCTGCTAATTCTGGGCCGCCTGGGTGGCTCAGTCGGTGAAGTGTCTGCCTTGGGCTCAGGGCATGATCTCAGGGTCCTGGGATCAAGCCCCATGTCGGGCTCCCTGCTCAGTGGGGAGCTTGCTTCTCCTTCTCCCTCTGTTGCTCCCCCTGCTTGTGCTCTCTCTCTAGCCAAAAAAATAAAAAAATAAATAAAATCTTAAAAAATAAATCCTGCTAATTCCAAAATCTGTGTTACTGCTCAGTGTGCCTCTATAACTATTTTATCTCTTTATTGGGGAGGGCATCTCATTTTCTTGTTTCTCTGAATATCTGATAAGTTTTGATTCTGTGCCTGACTTTGAATATCCAGGACAGTGGGGAGGATGTGCCTTGTGCTTTCTTAGGCAGCCAGGGCAAGTAGCGCTCACTATGGTCCATCCAGAGTCAGGGGGCCATGGTGGGTCCCCACATTATGTATTCGCAATTTATCTCTGGTCTTAAACGCCTTCAGGGCTGCACCAGATCCCTCTTTGTAGTAAAGCCCTTGGCTCTAAATACCTCAGGACTGTGGAGATTTCTCTCTCTCCAGATTTTCGAGTAGGAGAGTTGGCGGGATGTGTGAGCTGGCTGCGTGTTCGGGGTCCTCTGGATTCCAGCTGCCCCCCTCCACGCCAGCCCATTTAATCTCCTCATCCTGGCAGACTTGCTCATTTTCTGCTCTGCGATGATCTCAGGGAGCAAGTGGCCATTGGTCTTTTCTCACTGGAGGAGGGTTTAGAGCCTTCTAGAATTTAGTAAATTCAGAATTTTTTTTTTTTTGCATCTGCATGTTTCTGATGGGTTTAAATAAAATACTGTTTTGTTTAGAAGTGTATTTTCTCTTCTCATTGTTTGGGTGGGAGTGATGGTCTTTTGTCACCTTGAGGCAGACACCCCACCCATCAGTACAGGTGCCTGGCTCTGTCCTGTGCAGTGTGGAAACTTGCCCAGCTCCTCCCAAGGGATGCACCTTTGGGCTGCTTCTACTCTCTCCTATTCTGGCCTTTCTCTTTTTGTATTGTTGTAAAATAGGGCTACCATGTGTAACCCTGTGCATATGTCTTCTGACATACTTGCCGGAATATTCTTAGACATGGCACTGGTGGGTCAGAGGGTAGCTGCGTGTGTGATTTATCTCAATTCCCCTCTGCAGGGGCTGAGCCATTTTGCATCTCCCCTAGGTGTATGTGAGAAAGCACATCCCTTTGTCTTACCTTGTGTGAGGTAATCAGTCTTCTGGATTTTTGCCAATTTGATAGGTGAGCTATCCTAACTCAGTGTGCACTTGACCCTTGAACAACATCGAGGTTTGGGGTGCTGACTCTCCATGTATAACTCTTGTCTCCCCCCAAAACTTAACTACTAATAGCCTATTGTTGACTAAATGCCTCATAGAAAACATGAAACAGTCGATGAACACTTGTTATATGTATTATATACTGGATTCTTACAATAAGTAAACCAGAGAAAAGAAAATGTTACCAGGAAAATCATAAGGAAAAAAAAAATACATCTACAGTGCTGTATGGTATTTATATATATAAAAAAAATCCCTGTGTATGTGGACCCGTGTAGCTCAAACCCAGTTGTTCCAGGTCCACTGTACTTGGAATTTGCTTTCCACTTATTCTGAGTGAGTCGAGCATCTTTTTCTGTATTGAAAGGTCATTTTCAATTCCTGTTTGTCAGTTGTTAATATCCAAGCTCATTTTCCTGTGGACTTCTTGTTCATTTTTCTTCTCTCTTCTCTACAGTAAGAAACTTCATGTTTTAAGGCTACTAATCATTTGTGATATAGGTTGCAAGTATTTTTCCCTTTTAATTTTTTTCTCTGTCCTTTTAATGTTTTGCGTAGATTTTCGAAGATCTACCTGGAAATCTAGCTGTTGGAGACCTCAGCAATTCCTTCAGACACATTCGTCCTGATTCAGATTTGTTACTTAGAAGATAAATTTCAGACTTGTCACATCCCAGCTGGCTTTCTCTGACATGTCTCTGCCTTTCCTTTCCTTTTTTTTTTTTTTTGAGAGAGACAGATTGAGTGCAAGCACAAGTGGGGGTGGGGAGGGGTAAGGGGGATGGGGACACAGAGAATCCAGAAGTAGACCCCACACCCAGCGTGGAGCCCCATGTGGGGTGGGATTCCATGACCCTGCGATCATGACCTGTGGAAATCAAGAGTCGGACACTCAGCCAGCTGCACCACCCAGGCGCCCCATGACTGGTCTTCCCGACAGCCCCGCGTCGTCGTTTGGCCATACTGAGTTACGTCCTGAAGACACAGCTTTCCCTCTTGTAGAAGCCCTCAGTGCCTTTCCCGTCCAGATGACGCAGGTATGGAAAAATCAGGGGCAACAGGGGGAAGGCTGAGCCTTGATCTGGGGTTGGGATCAGGGTGGGCTGCTGCTGTATGATCGGGCAGCTGAATCGTGGGGGCAGATGCGGGAAAGCAAAGCAAGATCAGTCACTCATTGGACACTGTGCTGGTTTATAATATTTAATCCTTGCAGCATTTTGTGAGTTCTACAGATGAGGTCTCAGACCCGGGGAGCCCCTCCCAAAAGGCCGTTAAAATAGGCGGTTGCAACATGAGGGACGCATTCCACGTTTTTCCTAGCCCGGAGTGCACGCTGATCTCTCCATCTCTCCGTGATCCTGATTTCATTTATACTGTTTTCCAGTGCAATTGCAAATAGCTCTGGTCAGTGCAGAGGCCACTGTTCTTCAAACTGGGGAAGTTGCGGTAACTCTCCGAGTTTGAGTACATAGGTTAAAAAGGGAAGCCAGATATTTACCGGGTGAAGGCAGGCGAGGTGTTGGGCAGGGGTGGGATGGGTTTTCCTGTGGGGCTTAGCCCACGAAGCCTCACGGGCTGCTCTTTGAGGCTGCCCCCTTTTCTCTTTAAAGCAGGAGTTTCTTAATTGTGTGGACCACCTGCCCCTGACATTGGCAGGGGGGCGGGGGGCAGAGTGGCCCCAGGGTGGGCCGCAGTGACCCTGAGTGGGAGCACTGGCTCTCTGGGGGTGCCCACGTGCAGCAAAGGAACGGCCCCTCGCTGTCTGCAGCCTGGGGCGGGGGGAGGGCTGAGCTACAGTAGTCCCAGACCGCGGAGGCCTCTGCCGGGCCCCCGTGGGTGCCTGGGGCTCGCTAGCGTCCGGTACACGGCAAGAGCCACGTTCAGGGGCCCAGTCCAGGTGGCTCGTCATCCATCTGTTCCCCCTTGATTGTTATTTCGAGAATTTGTGTTGACGTGGGGGCATTTTTAGCCAAGCACACATGCAGAATGTCGAGGGGTATCCTCCTCGAGGGATGTGCCCCCCGCAGATGCACCTGTGTGTGGTTAGCAGCCTGGCGCCCTGGGGCCTGGGGAGGGTGTCTCCTGTGTGTGGGTCCAGGCTGGACGGGGAACCTGGGGTGTAGAGCGATGGAAGGGTGTCCGGGCAGGTGTTCCGATTTAAGTCTTGCCCTGTTGTGTGGCCACATTGGTTGCTTCTCAACAGGAGGCGGAACGTTTGTCGTTGGATGAGATCCTGTCTCGGCGAGGCAGTGGGAAAGCTCTCTGATCACAGATACTTTCCCCGAGGGCTGTGTGTGTGGGCGTGAGTGTGTGCACACGTGTGTGCATGTATCTGCACGAGCCTGTGAGCGTGCGCGGTTGGGAGCATGTGTGCGCGCGTGCGTGTATGATGAACGTACAAACCCACATTTTCTGATCATATCGCTTGTTTTTACTTTAGCAAAGTATTAGCTGAAGCCGTAACGGAGCAGTAATTATCAAGACTGGCAGAAGTGCAAGCGTCAATTCCGGCCGAAAACAATTTTCATGGCCAAAAGTCGGTTGTATTTTGTTGAGATACAGGAAGTAATTGTCATTAATTTTAGTTGGAGGGAATTAAAAAAAAATAAAACTCGTGCAAACATTTGTGATTACGCCCCCCTCACCCCGCTTGTTGCTAAAGTCTCAGGATAACAGGAGATTATTTAAAACAAGGGCATGTTGCCTTCATGAATTCAGCAGCTTCTAGCAAGCAAAGAAACACCGAGGCAGATAGAAGAAACCAAGAGTAAAGCAGGTAGCCTCTCTAACAAACTTGGAAGGAATGAGCAGACCCCCAGCCCCGCGGAGGCAGGCGGAGGGGACCGGCTGGCAGAGGGGACCAGCCGTGTGGGGTTTCCCCCCCGCCCCCGCCGTGTGGTTTACGGTGCTGCTCAGCCAGAGTAAGAGGACAGGTCTTAGAAGGAACCCCAAACCTTGCCTAAATTCCAGACTTGCGTGCATTTGGGATTCCGGTTACCCTAATGAAGGACAGGTAATCAGCAAGTCCAAATCCCACTGCCCTGAAGGCCGAAGTTCTTTAAAGCTGATGATGGTGCAAGATGTCCCCCCACCCCCACAGCCTCTGCCTGTGGCCTCTCTGGGGAGGTGGGGGGGCTCCAGACTGGGGGCCCCACATGGAACTTCCCCATCACGGTCCCCCAACCCAGACACGATTGCAGGTTTGGGGCCCTAACCACGACACCCCAACTCCCCACGGAGGGATTCAAAGTAAAAATATCCCTCAGAGATGAGTGGAGAAGCCTGGAGAGGGTGTGATTATTCCCCTGCAGACTCCCTTTGCCAAGAGGCCTCGGCAGCAGTATTTGGAGGCTCTTGGGGGGAGCAGATGGCACTGGTCACCCTGAGTGAGGCTGGAGGCCCAGGTCACAGGTTGGGTCTGGCCTAGCCCAGGTAGGGGAGGTAGAGACAGAGTCTCTCGGGGGCAGGGCACCATGCGGGGCTAGGGTGGGGCTGGCATCCGGCCTGTATCCCTTCCCCAGCCCTGCCATGCACAGCAGGGCCTCAGAGCACCCCACCTCTCTTTGCTCATTCCCCATGGCTCTGGAGATGGGTCTCACAGAACTTTGCCCCTGGCCCACCTGTGTTGGCCTTGGGTTCTGGCCCACGAGTTGGCAGTGGGACCCCATCTCTGGGGTGGCCGAGCTCGCACAGCTTTTTGGGGGGCCTCAGGGATGACACTCTTCTCCATTCAAACCAGTTCGTGGACACACAGTTTCCCTAAAGTGGGGTCACGCTAGCCACACGTTTGCTTTCACGCTGGCAGGCCTGTCCCTGGCATCATCAACCCACACCAGCCTTTAGGATGTCAGCCCTGGTGGGTTTTCCTCTGAGCTCTGGGCACCCTCTGTGATCGGGGCCGGTGTGGTCTGTGGGGCATGCTTGATTACAGCTGCCAGCGCTCAGAACAGACCCCGGCTCCCTGGTCTGCCCAACTGCTGGAAGCCACCTTGAGAGCCAGGGTGCCCAGAGCTTGGGGCTTTGACCCATGTGCGCTTACATCATTGGGTCACAAAAGACGTTACGTCACCATAACGTCTTTTGTGATCCGGTAATACTCATCCCGCTAACCATTTTGAAGAAAGTGTAAGAAAAAGTGATTCTATAATTAGTAACTTGTATTGTTGACATTTTTCAAAGTCATCGATATGTTGATGAATATGTTCATGCCGATTAATGTCACTCATCACGTAGCCTTTTGACACCGACTCCACTTCCGATCCTAGTTCCTACATTACGTTGGGGCTTTCTCCCCACCACGCAGCCTTCCTCCGAGGGCAGATGGGCCCTTACAATCCACCTGGACCCCCACACCATCTACCTGACATCTACCACTGTCCCCCAGCACCACCCTCCCCCACGCCAGCCCCAAGTCCAGGCTGTCACCTGGGTTCTGAGCGAACAGCCACAGACCAGAGGTTCCCACGACCCCTCCCTGGGTCGGATGAAGTCGCTGGAGCAGCTCGCAGAACTCAGGGAGACGGTTTACTCCCTAGATCCCCGGTTTGTTGTGAAAGGGTTAACTCAGAAACAGAAGAGCTACCCAGGGCGGGGTCTGGGGAGGGGGTGCCGAGCTCCAGGCCCTCCCTGGGCCCACTGTCCCCACATCTCCATGTGCTCACCAACCCAGGAGCTCACCAGACCTGTCCTTTTGGGTTTTTGTGGGGGCTTCATGACAAGGACATGATTAATGAAATCATTGGCCCTTGGTGATTGATTCAACCTGGAGCCCCGCCCTCTCCCAGAGGTGGGGGTGGGGTGGGGCTGAAAAAAGCCAAGCTCTTCTCGCAGGACTGGTTTCCCTGGCAACCAGACCCTGTGCTAAGGCGCTTTAAAACATCACCACGTTAGCATCACAAGAGACACCTTTCTGCTCCTCTACTTAGGAAATTCCAAGGGTTTTAGGAGCTGTGTGTTGGAAACTGGGGCAAGACTCAATATCCGTTCCTTATTATAAATCAGTGTCACACCGTCTCCCCCCACCAAACCCACTGTGGGGGAACTTTCAGCTTCCAGGGAAGCTGGAAGCAAGAGGAATCTTCTGAGCGGTGCTGCCTGGCCGCCTACGCTGGCCGGTTGATCGTGGCTTGTGGGTCTAAAGCCGGCTGAATGAATGCACTCTGTCCATCTTTGTTGCTGGCTGCCAGGGGGAAGAGAAGGTTGGCTCTGAAGGGCCCTAAAGATGCTGTTTCACGAGTAACCATGGAGCAGAAACAAGGGAACAAGGTTTTTCTCCTCTTTTTGCAAATGAGTGCCTTTCTGCCGTCCCACAGCAGACGTGGAAACTCGGGTATTGGGAAATACCAAATGCCATGGAGTCACAGAAGTTCAGCTCAAAGAAGTTAAAATGCTGACTGACCCTTCAAAAACATTTTAAAAAGCATTAAATATAATTGTGTATCTAATGGTTTTTATTTCCACGGAGGTATTTCCAGAAGGTCATGATGTGGGAAACAAAGGCAGGAAAAAAATCACTGAATTTCCTAACTACCTACAGCCCACTGACAAGTCCTTGAAACAGGCAGAGTGACCTTCGTCTAGGGAATCAGCTGCCTCGAACTTAATACTTTGCTAAGGGCATAGGCAATCCTAGCCTGACCCCCAGGATCCTGTAAGTCTACTTTTTAACATACAAAAATTCCTTTAGAAATCTCCTTTATCTAAACCCCCCAATATATGTGTTGGCAATCATCCCCCAAGCATATGACCCGCCAATATGCATCTGAAGGGTCTCATGACTAAGGTTTTATTAGACGGTAATAAATGACCTATTCCCAACCATAGCTAGCCCCCTCAAGGTCCTGGAAACCTTGCTTCCAAATTCCTTCGAGACTCACGCTGTCCCTAAGCCCCTCCCAGCTTGAGGTATATAATGGGCCACCCCTGCAACCCCAGTGCAGCTCTTTCTGCCCAGAGGTCCTGTCCCCATGCTTTAATAAAACCACCTTTTTGCACCAAAGATGTCTTAAGAATTCTTTCTTTGAACCCTAACGTCTTTCCTACATCAGGTAATGGGCTCCTGTGATCATAGATTCTCCAAGGTACTGTTGGTGCGTCTCTCCAGGGCGTACCCCATCTCCAGCCCTCTCTGCAGCCCCAGCCAAGGGCAGGGAGGGCCAGCCCGGCACCCCCCTCCCTGGGCTTGGCTCCATTCCTCCATGAGAACAGAACCTTGTTCTCAGACGGGGCATCAAAAATTCATATTCTTGGGGGAAAGGAGTTCTTAGCCCACAGGCTCTAGTCTGTTGTTCCACCAAGGATGCCGAACTCTCCAGGTCCACGAAGGCCAAAGGGATTCTTTACTCAGGGTAGCAGAATGAGCTGCAGCCATTCCCCTCAGGATGAGGGAAGGTTTGCTTCAGGAGACCCAGCCATCCTGCCCCGCCTAGTCCCACCTGCCCCCACCTGTCCCTCCTTGTCCCTCACGTGCCCTCACTTGTCCTCACTTGTCCCCACCTGCCCCCACATGTCCCTACCTGTCCCCATGTGCTCTCAGCTGCCCTCATCTGCCCCCACCTGCCCCTCACCTACCTTCACTTGCCCTCACTTGTCCCCACCTGTTCCCATCTATCCCTAGTGGGTCCCTGGCTCTTTCTATGAGCACACACATACCTACTTCATCCTTTCTTTCTTTTTCTTTTTTTTTTCTTTTTTAGTTAACGTAGAGTGTATTATTAGTTTCAGAGGTAGAGTTCAGCAATTCATCTGTTGCATATAACACCCACTGCTCATCATATCACGTGCCCTCCCTCATGCCCATCACCCAATTACCCCATCCCCCCTACCCACCTCCCCTCCAGCAACCCTCAGTTTGTTTCCTAGAGTTAAGAGTCTCTCATGGTTTGCCTCCCTCTGTTTTATCTTATTTTATTTTTCCTTCCCTCCATGTTCACGTGTTTTGTTTCTTAATTGCACATACGAGTTTAATCATACATTAGCTTTCTCTGATTTATTTCACTTAGCATAATACGCTCTAGTTCCATCCACGTCGATGTAAAATGGCAAGATCTCGTCCTTTCAATGGCTGTGAGGCATTTCCTGTGGGGAACGAGTCCCGATCCATGAAGCCTTCTCCCTTCACCCGAGTAGGTTAAGAGTTCCGTGACTACAGCGGCTCTATGCAGTGGGGCGAGGGTGTTAAGCGTTTACTTAGCTAGACATCAACGTGGCTGATGTTGGAAGTCAACAAATGCGTCTGCTGTGGGCTGAGCTTCCCAAGCCTCTGACTCACCTTTTTCTTTTTTTTTTTTTTTTTTTTAAGATTTTGTTTATTTATTTGACAGAGATAGAGACAGCCAGCGAGAGAGGGAACACAAGCAGGGGTAGTGGGAGAGGAAG
>NC_048218.1:110098158-110099186 GCF_002007445.2 Ailuropoda melanoleuca
AGCAGGCTCACAGCAGAGGAGCCTGACGTGGGGCTCGATCCCACAACGCCGGGATCACGCCCTGAGCCGAAGGCAGACGCCCAACCGCTGTGCCACCCAGGCGCCCCTGACTCACCTTTTTCTGATAAAAGTCCAAACGTGAGGAAAACTCCGTTCTCTGCAGACAAAGACTCCANCCCACAACGCCGGGATCACGCCCTGAGCCGAAGGCAGACGCCCAACCGCTGTGCCACCCAGGCGCCCCTGACCCACCTTTTTCTGATAAAAGTCCAAACGTGAGGAAAACTCCGTTCTCTGCAGACAAAGACTCCAGATTGGAGACGTGTTCAGGTGAACATTTTGAAAATCAAGTTGCAGGAAGACAAGGATGCACCATGGTCCATATTTTGCTTTTCTCTCCTTTCCGTGTCCTTTCCCAGGGCTTCGCGGGGAGGGACCCCGGTGGTCGCGAGAAGGCTGTGAAGTCAGCCTAGACTCTGGCGGCCTCTCTGAGTTACATAGCGGCTCCACCGTGAAATGTGTGAGGATGAGAAATCTGGCAAAGGCGCGTCAGCAGGTAACATTCTGACGCTATCCACCTGTCCTTGTCCGGTGAACAACACAAGGTATCCTGTTCCAGGGAGAAGGGGGAGCTCCCCTGCTGCGGATGGAGAAGGTTTCTGAAGCGTTGTCCACTCTGGCTGCAGGAAGTGCACGAATGAGTTGGTTGTGTCTGCCATTCAGGGCCGGGGGGAGGTGACGCGGTCTGCAGGTCTGTGGGGGTGTCTGCCCGAGTTTGCTGGCCCCTGGGGCCAGTGTCCTCTTGCTGCCCTCCTGCCGCTGGAGGAGAGACAACTCGTGCCCACTGTGGGGCAAGGAGGCGCCGTTCCAGGTAAGCCACATGGGTGCACCTTTGATCACCTGATGCTGTCCTTGGCCATCTTCCAGCAAAATCTACTGAAGCCCCAGTCTATGGCGGGATCCTCACTCCTGAAGCCCTGGTGTTTTCCGAGGTGGCCGCGATCAGCCTGTGCTGTCTGCTCTGCCTC
>NC_048218.1:110099286-110126143 GCF_002007445.2 Ailuropoda melanoleuca
TNAATTAGTAACTTGTATTGTTGACATTTTTCAAAGTCATCGATATGTTGATGAATATGTTCATGCCGATTAATGTCACTCATCACGTAGCCTTTTGACACCGACTCCACTTCCGATCCTAGTTCCTACATTACGTTGGGGCTTTCTCCCCACCACGCAGCCTTCCTCCGAGGGCAGATGGGCCCTTACAATCCACCTGGACCCCCACACCATCTACCTGACATCTACCACTGTCCCCCAGCACCACCCTCCCCCACGCCAGCCCCAAGTCCAGGCTGTCACCTGGGTTCTGAGCGAACAGCCACAGACCAGAGGTTCCCACGACCCCTCCCTGGGTCGGATGAAGTCGCTGGAGCAGCTCGCAGAACTCAGGGAGACGGTTTACTCCCTAGATCCCCGGTTTGTTGTGAAAGGGTTAACTCAGAAACAGAAGAGCTACCCAGGGCGGGGTCTGGGGAGGGGGTGCCGAGCTCCAGGCCCTCCCTGGGCCCACTGTCCCCACATCTCCATGTGCTCACCAACCCAGGAGCTCACCAGACCTGTCCTTTTGGGTTTTTGTGGGGGCTTCATGACAAGGACATGATTAATGAAATCATTGGCCCTTGGTGATTGATTCAACCTGGAGCCCCGCCCTCTCCCAGAGGTGGGGGTGGGGTGGGGCTGAAAAAAGCCAAGCTCTTCTCGCAGGACTGGTTTCCCTGGCAACCAGACCCTGTGCTAAGGCGCTTTAAAACATCACCACGTTAGCATCACAAGAGACACCTTTCTGCTCCTCTACTTAGGAAATTCCAAGGGTTTTAGGAGCTGTGTGTTGGAAACTGGGGCAAGACTCAATATCCGTTCCTTATTATAAATCAGTGTCACACCGTCTCCCCCCACCAAACCCACTGTGGGGAACTTTCAGCTTCCAGGGAAGCTGGAAGCAAGAGGAATCTTCCGAGCGGTGCTGCCTGGCCGCCTACGCTGGCCGGTTGATCGTGGCTTGTGGGTCTAAAACCGGCTGAATGAATGCACTCTGTCCATCTTTGTTGCTGGCTGCCAGGGGGAAGAGAAGGTTGGCTCTGAAGGGCCCTAAAGATGCTGTTTCACGAGTAACCATGGAGCAGAAACAAGGGAACAAGGTTTTTCTCCTCTTTTTGCAAATGAGTGCCTTTCTGCCGTCCCACAGCAGACGTGGAAACTCGGGTATTGGGAAATACCAAATGCCATGGAGTCACAGAAGTTCAGCTCAAAGAAGTTAAAATGCTGACTGACCCTTCAAAAACATTTTAAAAAGCATTAAATATAATTGTGTATCTAATGGTTTTTATTTCCACGGAGGTATTTCCAGAAGGTCATGATGTGGGAAACAAAGGCAGGAAAAAAATCACTGAATTTCCTAACTACCTACAGCCCACTGACAAGTCCTTGAAACAGGCAGAGTGACCTTCGTCTAGGGAATCAGCTGCCTCGAACTTAATACTTTGCTAAGGGCATAGGCAATCCTAGCCTGACCCCCAGGATCCTGTAAGTCTACTTTTTAACATACAAAAATTCCTTTAGAAATCTCCTTTATCTAAACCCCCCAATATATGTGTTGGCAATCATCCCCCAAGCATATGACCCGCCAATACGCATCTGAAGGGTCTCATGACTAAGGTTTTATTAGACGGTAATAAATGACCTATTCCCAACCATAGCTAGCCCCCTCAAGGTCCTGGAAACCTTGCTTCCAAATTCCTTCCAGACTCATGCTGTCCCTAAGCCCCTCCCAGCTTGAGGTATATAATGGGCCACCCCTGCAACCCCAGTGCAGCTCTTTCTGCCCAGAGGTCCTGTCCCCATGCTTTAATAAAACCACCTTTTTGCACCAAAGATGTCTTAAGAATTCTTTCTTTGAACCCTAACGTCTTTCCTACATCAGGTAATGGGCTCCTGTGATCATAGATTCTCCAAGGTACTGTTGGTGCGTCTCTCCAGGGCGTACCCCATCTCCAGCCCTCTCTGCAGCCCCAGCCAAGGGCAGGGAGGGCCAGCCCGGCACCCCCCTCCCTGGGCTTGGCTCCATTCCTCCATGAGAACAGAACCTTGTTCTCAGACGGGGCATCAAAAATTCATATTCTTGGGGGAAAGGAGTTCTTAGCCCACAGGCTCTAGTCTGTTGTTCCACCAAGGATGCCGAACTCTCCAGGTCCACGAAGGCCAAAGGGATTCTTTACTCAGGGTAGCAGAATGAGCTGCAGCCATTCCCCTCAGGATGAGGGAAGGTTTGCTTCAGGAGACCCAGCCATCCTGCCCCGCCTAGTCCCACCTGCCCCCACCTGTCCCTCCTTGTCCCTCACGTGCCCTCACTTGTCCTCACTTGTCCCCACCTGCCCCCACATGTCCCTACCTGTCCCCATGTGCTCTCAGCTGCCCTCATCTGCCCCCACCTGCCCCTCACCTACCTTCACTTGCCCTCACTTGTCCCCACCTGTTCCCATCTATCCCTAGTGGGTCCCTGGCTCTTTCTATGAGCACACACATACCTACTTCATCCTTTCTTTCTTTTTCTTTTTTTTTTCTTTTTTAGTTAACGTAGAGTGTATTATTAGTTTCAGAGGTAGAGTTCAGCAATTCATCTGTTGCATATAACACCCACTGCTCATCATATCACGTGCCCTCCCTCATGCCCATCACCCAATTACCCCATCCCCCCTACCCACCTCCCCTCCAGCAACCCTCAGTTTGTTTCCTAGAGTTAAGAGTCTCTCATGGTTTGCCTCCCTCTGTTTTATCTTATTTTATTTTTCCTTCCCTCCATGTTCACGTGTTTTGTTTCTTAATTGCACATACGAGTTTAATCATACATTAGCTTTCTCTGATTTATTTCACTTAGCATAATACGCTCTAGTTCCATCCACATCGATGTAAAATGGCAAGATCTCGTCCTTTCAATGGCTGTGAGGCATTTCCTGTGGGGAACGAGTCCCGATCCATGAAGCCTTCTCCCTTCACCCGAGTAGGTTAAGAGTTCCGTGACTACAGCGGCTCTATGCAGTGGGGCGAGGGTGTTAAGCGTTTACTTAGCTAGACATCAACGTGGCTGATGTTGGAAGTCAACAAATGCGTCTGCTGTGGGCTGAGCTTCCCAAGCCTCTGACTCACCTTTTTCTTTTTTTTTTTTTTTTTTTTAAGATTTTGTTTATTTATTTGACAGAGATAGAGACAGCCAGCGAGAGAGGGAACACAAGCAGGGGTAGTGGGAGAGGAAGAAGCAGGCTCACAGCAGAGGAGCCTGACGTGGGGCTCAATCCCACAACGCCGGGATCACGCCCTGAGCCGAAGGCAGACGCCCAACCGCTGTGCCACCCAGGCGCCCCTGACCCACCTTTTTCTGATAAAAGTCCAAACGTGAGGAAAACTCCGTTCTCTGCAGACAAAGACTCCAGATTGGAGACGTGTTCAGGTGAACATTTTGAAAATCAAGTTGCAGGAAGACAAGGATGCACCATGGTCCATATTTTGCTTTTCTCTCCTTTCCGTGTCCTTTCCCAGGGCTTCGCGGGGAGGGACCCCGGTGGTCGCGAGAAGGCTGTGAAGTCAGCCTAGACTCTGGCGGCCTCTCTGAGTTACATAGCGGCTCCACCGTGAAATGTGTGAGGATGAGAAATCTGGCAAAGGCGCGTCAGCAGGTAACATTCTGACGCTATCCACCTGTCCTTGTCCGGTGAACAACACAAGGTATCCTGTTCCAGGGAGAAGGGGGAGCTCCCCTGCTGCGGATGGAGAAGGTTTCTGAAGCGTTGTCCACTCTGGCTGCAGGAAGTGCACGAATGAGTTGGTTGTGTCTGCCATCCAGGGCCGGGGGAGGTGACGCGGTCTGCAGGTCTGTGGGGGTGTCTGCCCGAGTTTGCTGGCCCCTGGGGCCAGTGTCCTCTTGCTGCCCTCCTGCCGCTGGAGGAGAGACAACTCGTGCCCACTGTGGGGCAAGGAGGCGCCGTTCCAGGTAAGCCACATGGGTGCACCTTTGATCACCTGATGCTGTCCTTGGCCATCTTCCAGCAAAATCTACTGAAGCCCCAGTCTATGGCGGGATCCTCACTCCTGAAGCCCTGGTGTTTTCCGAGGTGGCCGCGATCAGCCTGTGCTGTCTGCTCTGCCTCCGGAGGGAACGTAGCCCCGGGTCAGGATGGAGGTTTGCCAGGCTGCCGGACCCTGTTGTCCATGAGTGTCCACAGTGAGCAGATTTCCTGGTGTTGCGTTCATTCTCTGACAGGCTGGCAGCAGATGGTGTGGCCTGGAGCCCCTGAGCTGCCCCTTCAGCATGGGGCCTTGTCCCTGTCCCCAAACACGTATCCCATGTCCGCGGAGTCCCAGGTGCATCGGGTGTGCGGCCAGAGCGGTGGGAAGGGGCCTGTGGCCAGAAGGTCCTGGACACTGGGAGGGGCAACATCAGGGCCTGAGATTGGAAGTCCAGGGGGGCCGAGGTGGGACAGCCAGGGAGGGTGCGTGTGCGGGATGACGGGGTGAGTCTGAGGGGCACAGGCTGAGGCCTGGCCGCCAGGCTGGCCTGCACTGACTTCTAGCCTCATTTCCAACCCGCTGCCAGGAATTTTGATATTACTGTCTTTTGTTGCATGTTTTGTGACCCGGCCGAAGGCTCCACGAAACAGGAGGGTAACCCTGCTGGGGTCCCAGTCTGCCAGCTCAGACCCGCCGGAGGCTTTGGGGAGAAGTGTGGATTCCTCATCCTGCCCTCGAGGAGGAAAGCTGGCGGTGGGTTCAAGGCCTCTGTTAGTTTGAAGCACTTGGGTCCGTGTGGGAGTAACGGGCCCGGGTGGACTGGGAGCCCACGTGGGACAGACGTGGCGCCGGTGCCTGGCAGGGACCCTGAGCACCGCGCCTTCTCTCCTCCTGCCGGCTGGCGTGAAGTTCTCCTTCCTGCCCTGGCTCTGCTAACTTGGCTTTGGGTTTCATGCCCTTTGTCCTGCGGCTCTAATTTCCGAGCTGTCCTGGCTCCCGTACTTACGCTCAGTGACCCTGTGCACCCACGGGCTTTGCTCTGCACCACCGTCTCGGGGGGCCCTGGTTTCCTCGGGACTTCTGGCGGTCTCAGCACGGCCCTCAGCCAGGTCCCGAGGCGGATGCCGTCCAGGAATGAGCGTGGGGCCGTCCGGGCCACAGGAACCTCTCCGTGGAGCTGGCAGGGCAGACCTGCTTCCTCTGTGGTCGTCAATGAGGAGAGGCCCAGGCTCGTGGAGGACGAGAGCCCCCCTCCCCGAAGCAGAGACAGAGGCCCTCCCCCATCGCCTGCACCTGCCCCTGCCCTGTGTTCTCTCTGACGCATCCATCTGCCCTCCTCCCGGGCTGTGCTCCTCAGGCCACTTCTGCTGACAGCAGTGTGAGGTCGGGACTCTCTCAGGGTCTGCAGTACCTCCCCTTGCTCCCGGGGCACCCCCAGACCGGCTCCCAGAGTCTTCCTCCCTCAGCTCCTGTTTGCTGACCTTCCCTGGACCCTCCCTGGGGCAGCAGCCTTGCCCTTCCCAGCCCTCTTCCTGGAGGCTGGCCTTGCTCCTCAGGGAAGCCCCTCTTACCCCAACCCAGAGTCCTGGCAGTTTCTCTTAAGGTGCTGTCCCCGTTCTGGACTTGCTTTTTTAAAAAACCACAACGTAAATTTATTTATTTCTTCTTTACATGTTTGGATGTGGGTACAGTTGACGCTCCATGCTCGGTCAGCTTCAGGTGTAGGACACAGTGACTCCCCATCTCGATGTCACGCTCTGCTCGCCATCTGCTACCTGTCACTGTAATACCGTATGTCCCGACGCCATTGACTTTCATCCCCATGACTTCTTCATCTGACAGCTGGGGGCGGGATCTGTACTTGCCTCTTTCTTTGCCGTCTTGCCCCACAAGGAGCCTGTGCTGTGGGAACCCACCTCTCAGGGACCCACTCGGCCACCGGTTCCCCAGGTGGACACAGATGCTGGCTGGGTTAAACGCAGTGAAACTGGAGGCATCATCTCTGGGCCGGACCCAGGGAATGGCCCGAGCGGGGTGGCTGGGACACCTGGCAACCAAGTCTTCTGCAGGCCCCAGGCCGAGGGTCCAACCCACATGAGCGCCCAGGGCTGTGGTGTCAGAGCACCGGCCAGGGAGGGGGGCACAAGTCCATGCTGGGCAGGGCTTCGGCAGCCCAGCAGGGGCTACAGCCACTGAACCGTGGGCCTGAGGACCTGGGGGCAGGTGACGGTGTGGACGTATGCCTTTGGGGGAGGTCCTGAATGGGGGAGACATATGTGCAAGAGGAGCCAGGGCCAAGGCTGGGGCGACCATCAGCGGTCCACATCCTTGTGGGAACTGGTGACACCCCCAGGCCAGGGCCCCTTCCAGAGGAGGGGACCCAGAGCCATTTCAGAGGAAGGACCTTACCTCTTTCTGAAGTGGCTGCTTGATCCCCTTTTCCCTGGTAGGTCCTTCCCCTGGGCAGGTGCACTGTTCTGTCTGGACGAGAGTGCACGTCCGAACGCGGGTCTTCAGGCAGAAGGTCCCGGGGCTTCGAGACACAGGTTGCCCCTTCCGTTGTCCCAGGCTCTCCCAGTCCAGCAGGTCAAGGCGGCCTGCGTTGTGTGGAATGTTCTGGGATGCTCCCTCCCCATGGCACACCCTGATAAGGGGACACAGCTGGAACGCTCACCATTCATCTTAAAAATAGTCAATGTAATGTGTGAGATTGGTGCAATCTGGGGTGCAATCTGGGAGTCCCCCACGTGGGGACTTCTGCAATCACTATCATGTCCACGGGGCCCACGCTCAGATTCTCGGTGCAGCTCTGATCGTGAAGAAGGTCCGAGAACCCTAGCTCCAGGAATCTGAGACTTTGCGTGCAGTCTCCTTAAAACAGAAGGTGCGGTGGGGGACGCCTGAACCCCTTTACCACTGCAGCTTGTGGGGTTTGAGAAGTGGCAGGGGGGTGTCTCTGAGCTGCCCCAAGTGCTCTCTTTCAGCCAGGAGGGGCTCTGTGTCTACTGAGTCTTGGCAGCAGGAACAGGGGCCAGAGCACAGGGTCCCCGAAGTGGGGCCACCGTCCTGCTCACTCACTTCTGGAATGCCACCCAGCAGGCAGAGAGAGGAGCCTCGTCGTTCTCAGGAGTGTAGCTTTCTTGTGGGGGTGCGGTGGGGAGACACGCAAACAGAACAAAATGGCTGGGACAGCTTCGTGGTGTGATGGGTGAAGGTAAAAGGATGGAGGACAATAGGATGGCCTGTCTGAAGGGGGCACTCGATTCCAGACTGAATGCCCAGAAAGGTCAGTCGTGCAAAGGTCCTGAGGCAGAAATGGGCTCAGCAGTCTCCAACATGAGATGTGGAGTTCAGCTGGTTTCCTTTTCAGGACACGCACTTAAGAACTTTTCCTCGTTTCTTCCTGATGTCCTGAATCTTAATATGATGAAACCAAGAAGAATCATCAAGAAAACAAAGCTAGGCCGACTGACGCACCCTCACATTCGTCATTAGCATGAGCAAAAAAAGAAAGAAATCCCAGTACCTCTTTGCTGTTTCACAACTTAGAAGATTCCATAAAATGTGCATTTCTGAAAATGATTGGTGAACGTGGGAACAGCAGACAGCATGGGGGCTACTGTGTGCACGCCTCCCTTCCCCAGTCCAGGGGCGCCCGTCTCCCCAAGACCCCGTGTGGCAATTGGTAGTTGTTCTTGATCGACTAACAAGGATTAGCTTAATGACGCCGTTCGGTGGGAACCTGGGGGGGCTCTGGACTCTAAACTGTGGGAATCTGGGCTTCGGCCTGGCGGTCCACCCCCAGAAATCAGGAGGACCCAGGGAAGGAACCACACAGACTCTAGGATCTGGGTGCCGTTTGCCAGGAGATTTTATTTCCAGAACAACGGCTGGCTGCACATTCGTCTTCGACCTGACAGCCTGCAGCTGTCCAGCATGGCTGGGGGTCTGGTGTGGGGGAATGGGGGGCAGGCGAACTGGATTTGGTGGGAACACCCCACCCCTGTGAGGGGAAGCAGTGCCCCAAGCCCACCCTGGGGAGCAGGTTGGGGACCACATGGGCTGCAGGAGGAAGAGGCGCTCAGAGCAGCCGCCCTGTTTGCACTCTGGGATCAGAGCCGGGCCTTGCCGTCTGTCCACACGACACAGCCTCCGTCTTTGGGCCTCCTTGCCTCATTGGAAAGGGGGCTGGAGTATAGAGCCTGCTTCTGAATTTATTTCTGGTGCACCTGTGTCCACTCTGGGCAGGTGTGTGGGGCAGCGAAGCTAGAAGCCACCCCCACCCCCACCTGGTAACTGTTAGGGTGCTCCCTCTGCTGCCTGTCCTCCCGTCCAGTGTGGGCACCTGGAGGGTCTTTGGCGGCCGCCGCCCCTGCCCAGGGCTGGCCCTCTCTCTCCTGCCACAAATTCCAGCTTTCTCTGAAATCTACATCCCAGCTCCCAGCCTTTCCCTGGCAAGAAGCCCCCTCTTGATTAGAATACTTGCTGAAAAGCTGGCCTCATAAAATAAAAAACCATCCCACTCTGAAGAGTGCAGCAGTCCAGTGCAGCCTGAGAAGAATCATAACCCGGTAAGAAAAATCTTAGAAGATATTTTCTTAGCTTCTTGATTAATAGAGTTTAGCCGGGACATTACGCAAAGCCAAGGGTAAAATCTGTTGTTATTTAATATTACTTAATAAAAAAAATCTGCCCTCCCCACTGAGTGATGATTTGAATATTGGCTCTCTTGAAAGGGCTTTCTGCTTTCAGGAAACATATCAGTGAAACCTAGGGCCAGCTTGATTATTTTGCTTCGAATTCTCAGAGGGCTCCTGATGCTCTTAGGAGGAAACCCCTTGCCCTGCAAGACTCTCACCGTGCAGCCCTGCTGTCGGGCCCCTCTGTCTGTACCCTCCATCCCAGGAGGGAGCTGGCTCCTCCCTGGGCCCTGGTGACCTCCCACACATCCACACGGCCCGCAGGGCAGGGCTGGAGCTGTGGCTGAATGCGGGGTTTGCAGAATGTCTTGTGGTCCTCCCAGACCCCGGGATCGATCTCGGGGGCCTGTGGGGGAACAGCCATCTCTAAGTCGCTTCCCTGGGTGGAGGAGGCTGTTGCAATGGTTTCTCATGGCCTCCTGGGTTCTGAGGAGGGATGAGACCTTCGTCTGCCCCCCTCGGGCACAGCTGCAGGGGATAGAGCTGCTTCGTGTCCCCTCCCTGCCGTGGCCGTCCTGCGGGCCCATGTCTCATGGCACCCCACACAAGGACCTCTGGCGGTGCTTCCTCCCACCCTACTTGCAGGTGGCAAACTGGCTGAGCCTGAGGGGACCTGATGTTTCCCCCCCTGCTGAACCAGCCACATCCGGCCCTGCCTTGTGCTCAAGACCCTCCACTCCCTGCCCTTCCCCCTCCTCCCCTGCCCTGAGATTCAAGACCCTATGTGCGCTTCCTGGTAGGAAAAATGCCGCTTTGGGAGCCCAGTGAGGAGACGCTGGTGCTGGTGTGTGCCGGGCATGGTCTGTGCTGCTTCTGTGACCCCTTCTCACTCCGAGAAAGGGAGTGAAGAAGGAGGAATGAAGGCCCAGAGGGGAAGTCCTGGTCCTGGTCCGTATGATCACGGCCTGTGGACAGCAGGGCCCTGATGGTGACCACAGCCCCGCAGGCTCGGGGGGCCTGTGTCCACCGTGAGCACAGCAGGAGTGATGGCGAGCTCTTGCTGTTGGCCCTGTTACAGCTCTCTTGAGCTTTCCAGTGTCTCCCGTCTGGGTTGCCTCGAGGGGTGTTTAGTCAGCAGACAGGTTACCGTCCTGTCCCGACGACGGGAAGCAAGCCCACAAGAAGGTGCTTGACCATCCTGCTTGTGTGGTCTGAGCAGCTTTCTGGGGTCGAGAGAAGTTTAGGCTGCCCACAGGAACCCAGGACAGGGCCTAGATGGCTGAGGAAGGGCCCAGGTGCTGAAGGGGATGAGAAATATGGCTGGGGACAGGCCAGAGGGCATATGCTGGCAGGAGGGGCACCCAGGACACAGGAGGACAGCTGAGAGGGCCACCCCATGCCAGCGCGGGGACGGGAGTCTGGGTGGCGGGGAACACGGGGGGTGGGCATCGCGAGCTGGCTGTGGATGTGCACATACCTTGGGGGCCATCCAGGTTCTGCCCAAGCAGACTGCTGAACAAAGGCCTCAGGTTTCCAGGTTCTGGGAGACACGGGGATGACCGCAGGGCAGAGGGTGGAGAGGCTGCAGGGTGTGGGTGAGACCCACCGAGGTGTGTGAGACCCACCGAGGTGTGTGACTTCGTCCTGCATCCTGGAGGTGCGGGGTGATGGACCTGAGGGCCTGGCGGGGAGTCCAGCCCGCTCTGCGGTGACCTCCTGGCAGGCCTAGGGACATGCGGAGGGGGTGGGACTACAGAGCCAGTGGGGTGGAGGGCTTCAGGGATGTCCCACCTGAGCCCTCCCTTGTCAGGAAGTCTTTAAGCTGCAGACCCTTCCCAATGACCCCCCAGACTCAAAGGATCCAAATTGAGGCAAAGTGGCTACACTGTGTGCTCCGTGGAAAACCGAGCTGCAGCCCGCCCCCCTGCAGACCCCGCCAGCCCCCCAAGAGCTGAGCAGGCGGGCGGCATCTGCGCACGGCTCTGCTTCTTCCCTTGGAGCTGCCCTCCCCTGGGGGTGCTCTGGCCCCCCTCAAACTTGCTTCCCGCCTGCACCATGAGAGACGGCAGTGCAGCTGTTGACGACTCGCTCTTATTTGCAAACTCACCCTGTCTGGGGGTCCACATGACGCCCGGTCAGCCCGCTATTGCCGAGCGCTGGAGGAGATGGGTGGGGCAGGAAATGCAGACCCGCGGTGGGCTCCGTGTGCAGGTGTCTGTGAAGCCACGGTGTGCACCAGGTGCGCGGGGATCACATTTGAAATGGGGGGCTTCCAGCGTTGGAAGCGGGGCCACCTGCCTGTGCACTTGAGCGAGTCTCTTGGAGGCTGTGCTGAGAGTGGACTTCGGGGGGCAAGGTTGAACAAAGCAGAACAGAGGGAGGACTATCACAGTCTCTCCAGCACCTGTGGCTGAGCGTGGGGGTGTCGGAGGCGTGTTCCGGGGATCCCTTCAGGGACGGCATCCAGGCAGCTGGGAGGGTCACTGCAGGTGGAGTGGTCTGGAGGAGAGGCCAGGTGTTGGGTTTGGACGTGGTTAGTCATTCACAGGGAGAGGAGCAGGTGAACATGGGATTCTGAGCTCTGCGTGGGGCTCTCATGTGTCCGCCCCGCGGGGAACTGTGACAGTGCCTTGACCCAACACCGTGTAGTGTACCCGTTTCAGTCGCACAACTCCACGGCTTTTTCTATACTCAGAGTTGTGCAACCATTCTCATAACCTCATTCTAGAATGTTTTCGTTACCCCGGAGAGAAACCCCACGTCCACTAGCAGACACTCTCCATTTCCTAGTGGGGGGGGGTTTAAATACTGATTATGCCGATTTTTTAAAGACTGTAAGTCTCTTGATAAAGAACAACATGGTATTTGCTTTTGCATTATCGGCCTGTAATAATTAGTCCAAACCAGCTTTTGCAGGAGTGAACCACACTTTTAAATATAAACAGTTTTAAAAATATGCCCGGAGGACTGTGTGTCTTTAAGGGGGGCTGGACCCCGGACATTTCTGTGCGGTTGCCTGGCCGCCCGCACTGTTTTTCACTTCTACTTGAGAAGCTGACAAGAGGTTATGCAGATAAGTGAGGGCTGCTTTTTTTCCGTCTTGGCTGTATTTCTCTAGCATCTGTTGTAAACAAAAGAGAGAAAAGAGTCTTTCTAAACCTGGTGCAAATATCTCAAATGCAAGGAAGCCAAAGAAAAATGTAATATCAAAGTTCACATTATTGTAACTGCGCGGCATGAATCACATCTGCTCATTAAACTTAATTCCAAGGAACGATCACAAAGCAAAGAGATGTCAGAAAGTCTCCTGGGAGAAATAAAATAGTTGATGAATTCTTGGTTTTAACTGTTTTATGTCATGAGGATGCTGCGTGTCTTTTTGGCCAAGTAGACTCCACACGGCTGGAGCTGGAGGGCACGGCCCAGAAGCCTCCCGCTCCTTCATGTCGCATTTTAGGTCCAGGGAGCGGTGCCCTGGGACCTTCAGGGGGATAGTGGCCGGCATCCACCAAGCAGGGGCTAGAGTGTAGGAATTAGGTCCTAACTCAGCCTGTAGGGTAGACCAGCCATTCCCCCACCCCCCACCCCATTTATTATTCAATTTACTTAAACCAAAAAACAACAAGCTAAGTTCACTCATTTCCCCTACCTTTGACTCTGGCAACCCCCAATCCGTTCTCTGTGTCTATGGGCCTGGTGGTTTTCTGTTTTGTTTTGTTTTTGGATTCCATATATAAGAGACATCATATGGTACTTGTCTTTTTTATAGCTGAATAATATTTGTGTGTGTGTGTGTGTGTGTATCCCACAATTTCTTTATCCATCCATCCATCGATGGACACTTAGCTGCCTCGGTGTCTTGGCAATTGTAAATAATGCTGCCATGAATACGGGGGAGCAGATATCTTTTTGAGTTAGTGTTTTCACTTTCTCTGCATAAATACCCAAAAGTGGAATTATTAGATCATAGGGGAGTTCTATTTTTGATTTTTTGAGGACCCTCCATACTGTTTTCCACGGTGGCTGCACCAGTTTGTATTCCCACCAACAATACTCAAGGATTCCTTTTTCTCCACATCCTCACCAACACCTGTTATTTCTCCTGTTTTTAAGAAAAGCCATCCCAACAGGTGCGAGATGATAGCTATCTCACTGTGGTTTTGGTTTGCATAACCCTGATGATGAGTGACGTTGAGCACATTTTCATGTGCCTGTTGACCATCTGGATATCTTCTTTGGAGAAATGTCTATTTAGATCCTCTGCCTATTTTTTAATTGGGTTGTTTTTTTTGTTTTTTGCTCTTGAGTTTATTAGATATTTTGGATATNCATAACCCTGATGATGAGTGACGTTGAGCACATTTTCATGTGCCTGTTGACCATCTGGATATCTTCTTTGGAGAAATGTCTATTTAGATCCTCTGCCTATTTTTTAATTGGGTTGTTTTTTTTGTTTTTTGCTCTTGAGTTTATTAGATATTTTGGATATTCACTCCTTTTCAGATATATGATCTGAAATATCTTCTCCTATTCCGTAGATAAATGGCATTTTGTTGATGGTTTTCTTTTTTCCTGCAGAAGATTTTTTAGTTTGATGTTGTCCCATTTGTTTATTTTGCTTTTGTTGCTTTTGCTTTTGGTTCATGTTAAAAAAAAAATCACCTCCTGGACCAATGTCCAGGAGTAGACTGCCTGTGTGTTCTTCTAGGAGTGTTACAATGTCAGGTCTTACGTTCGAGTCTTTACGTTTTGAGTTAATTTTTGTGTTAGACTAGTTATTTTTCAAACATAAATTTAAGGCTCAGGAATTTTTTTTTCTTTCAAGAAAAAAATGGCCTTATGTGGACCAAGAAAGGACGACGGCAGAATCATTGTGATGAGGCTGGGAACTGCCTGGCTCCCCTTGTGCCTAGTGTCCTCCAGGTTTAGTGAATCTTGAGAATGTCCTGCTGACATTCCTCCCCCGTGCTTGTCTGCAGCATGGGGCCCATCCTTTGAGAACCATCACTGGTGTGCTGGTCTCTCTTCCCTTCTCAACCAAGGAATCTCTGAGCAGAATGACCATGTCTCTCATGAGACTGTGTGTCTCAGTTTGTGACCTCAGGGAAGATGAACTTAGCTGTCTTGCCCGCAGGTACTGTTCAAAGTGCTGGAGATACAGATGTGAGAAAAACAGCTCTCTCATGCTCACAGAGCCAACATCCTGTGGGTCCAGGGAATGCAGAGGGATAATAATCAAAGAAAGAAACAACCATAAGACACAGGTTGTGAAGATAGGAGCTGTGGAGAACATGCACAGCCAGGGCTGCAGGAGTGACAGTTGGGGAAGGTGCCTCTAATAAGGTGGCATGTGCCTAGATACATAAAGAAGTGGAGAAGGAGCCAAGCATATCAGGGAACACAAGGGCAAAGGTCCTGAGGCAGAAGCTTGATAGTGAGTGAGAGAAACAGCGATAAGGCCAGCATGGAACAGACTGAGTGGGTTAAGAGGGGTGCACAGGGAGGTCTCAAGGAGCCAGATTATGCAGGGCTCTGCAGGCCATGGTAAGGACTTGGGATAGGGCACTGGAGCAGAGGAATAACATAACCTGATTTGGTGTTTGAGAAGCTCATGCTGGCTGCTCTGTTGAAAATAGGTGACGCAAGTTTGATCTGAAAGCAGGGAGACCAGTCAGGAGGCTCCTGCAGGAATCAGGTGAGTCATGGTAAATCCATCCCTCCGGCTTCAGAGTTTTCATGACCTGCATTCCACTCCATCTGCAGATCCTTTTGTCTGTCCCTACTCAGTATGCCGAGTCTGACTGCCTCATCTCACTCTTACTGTCCTGGCCCTGCTTATTATGTTGGCTTCAGGCATTTAATGACCTCTCTGTTAAATCATCAGGTGACCATGGAGCTGGCAGAACTGGGTCTTCAGTGACCACACATGACAAGGAATAGTCTTACAGAAAGTTTAGAAGACACTAAACGACAACAGTCCACAAAAAGCAGCAACAGCAAACCCTGGGGAGAGGGAGATTTTTATTTCCAGAGTTACCCTATTATGATATTCAAAATGTCCAGTTATCAAGAAAAAATTACAAAGAAAGAAGAAAGTATAGCCCACTCATAGGAAAAAATAAATAAACTAAAAGTGTCCCGAGGCAGCCTAGACATTGGATGTACTATTAAAATACATTAAATCAATCCTCTTAAATCTGCTCAAAGAGCAGACAAATTATAGGCAAAGAGCTAAAGGAAGCTAGGAAAATGATGCCTAAATAAACAGAGAATATCAATATACAGAAAGCAAATATGAAAAGAAACCAAATAGAAATTCCATAGCTGAAAAGACGATATTGAAAATGGAAAACTCACTAGAGGAATTCAACATAGATTTGAGCAGGAAGAAGAAAAAAATCAATAAATTTGAAGATAGCCCAATTTAGATTATCCAGTCTACAAAACAGAAAAGAAAAAGAATGAAGAAGAATGAACAGAACCTATGAGACCCATGACATACCATTAAGGGTAACAACATAGGCATAATGGGAGTCCCAGAAGAAGAGGAAGGAGAAAAGCGGGGAGAAAAAATATTTAAAGCAATAATTGCTTCAAATCCCCCAAAGGGTGAAATACATTAATCTGTGCATCCAAGACTCTCAGTGAACTCCAAGCAAATAAACACAAAGAAAGCCACACCATGATACACTGTAATCAGATATTTCAAAAGATAAAGGCAAAGAAAAAATCTTGAAAGCAGCAAGTGAGAGCAATTCTCATGTTCATGTACAAGGGATTCTCAATAAGAATAACAGTCAAATTCTCCTCAGCAAGCATGGAAACCAGAAGAAAGGGAAGTGACAGATTAAAAGTGCTGAAAGAAATACAGTTGACCCTTGAACAATGCAGGGGTTGGAGCATTCATCCCCCCATGCAGCCAAAAGTCCATGTACAACTTTTGACTCCCCCTAAACTTAACTACTAAGAGCTACTGTTGACTGGAAGCCTTTCCAATAACATAAACAGTCAACACATACTTTGTGTGCTACATGTATCTTACGATGTACTTTTACAGTAAAGTAAGCTAGAGAAAAAAAATATTGCCAAGAAAATCATAAGGAAGAGGAATTACATTTATAGTACTGTACTGTATTTATTGAAAAAAGTCCACATGTAAGTGGACCCTTGCAGCTCAAACCTGTGTTGTTTGAGGGTCAAGTGTACTGTTAATGATACTATTTTTTTTAAGTAGGCTTCACACCCAGTGTGGAGTCCAATGTGGGGCTTGAACTCACGGCCCTGACATCAAGACCTGAACTGAGATCAACAGTTGGATGCTTAACCAACGAAGCCACTCTGGTGCCCTGTCAACTGTAAGTGTTAATCAAGAATTCTACATCTGACAAAACTCTCCTTCAAAAATGAAGGTGAAATTAAGACATTCCTGGATAAACAGAAGCTGAGGGAGTTCATCACAAGTAGACTTGACCTATAAGAAATACTAAAAGGATTCCTTCAGGCTGAAATAAAGGGACAATAGATAGTAATTCAAAGCCATATGAAAAAATAAAGGACATGTGTAAAAGTAACTATAGAGGAAAATACGAGAACTAAGGTACTGTATTTTGGGTCTATAACTCCTCTTTCTGTTTCCTATATGTTTTAAAATTCAAATGAATAAAAAGCCAATATAAATTTATGTCAATGGGCACTCAGTGCATAAAGATGCATTTGCAACAATAGCAACATACAAGGATGGATGGGGCTGTATCACAGTAGAGTTTTTCAAATAATTGAATCTAAGTTGGTATTATTTAGCTACATTGTTATATGTTTAAGATGTTAATTATAATCTCCAGGCTATGAAGTAGGAAATAACTAAAGGGAGACTTAATTGAGAAAATAAACAGGAACTATTAAGAAAAGAAAATGAGAATGGAATAAAAATAGTATACTGGAAAAAATTAATTAAACACAGAACAAGGTAGTAATGGAGGAATTGAGAAACAAAAAGCATACAAAACATGAAATATGAGTGAAGTGGCAGAACAAGCCCTTCCTTTATCTTAATTACTGTAAATATAAATGGATTAAACTATCCAAGTAAAAGGCAGAGATTTATAGCATGTATATTTTTAAAAGATTTATTTATTTATTTGAGGGAGAGAGAGAGTGAGAGAGCACAAGTGTGGGGAGGGGCAGAGGGAGAGGGAGTAGCAGACGCCCTGCTGAGCACAGAGCCTAACTTGGGGCTTTATCTCACCACCCATGAGATCATGACCTGAGCCAAAACCAAGAGTCGGACGCCTGATCAACTGAGCCACCCAGGTGCCTCCAGCATGTTTTTTTTTTTTTCTTAAGGAATGCTCCAACTTTGTGCTATCTACAAGAGACTCACTGTAGGTACAAAGACACAAAATAGTTGGACATGAGAGGATGGCTCAGATAGTCCATGCAAATTCTAACCAAGAGGTAAATTGAAGGAGAGAAAGTCCTGCGATGTGGCCAGTTGTGAAGGGATGCTGAGCTCCTGGAGGTGCAGGAAGCTAGGAATGGATTCTCCGCTGGGGCCCCAAAAGGAAGTAGCCATGCAGACACTTTGATTTTAGCCCTTGTAGACACATTTTGGACTCTTGCCCTCCAGGACCATAAGAGGGTCGATTTGTGTTGACTTAAGACACTAAATTTGTAATAGATTGTTACTGCAGCAATAGGAAACGAATACATAATCTCAGTGAAAACGGGTCTAGTCTCTTTACTTCCCCTTTGCTGTAGAAATTCCAGCACTTAAAATAGTCTTCAGTAAGTATTTGTTGGGTGAAATGAATGAAGCCAGCTTTATGGTCCAGATTTAGGTAGTTCGGCTGAAAGTGGGGAGGAGGACACGTCAGAGACCTCTTGGCCTTGCTTCTGCCTGCATTGGGGATCACTGTCACCAGCCAAGAATGAGAGTAAGGGGGCTGGTGTGGGTGTGCAGGGAAAGGACAGGGTGTGAGAATCCCCCCAGCATGGTGAGATATCTGGACTGGGTCTCTGGCTATTGGTAGAACTTAAATTGGCATCACTGGCATGGTTGTGGACTTTTCTCTCATGGGGGCAGCAGGGAGGTATGGAGTTAGTAAAACCACACTTTTAACCAGACTTTGGGTTTTCCAGGCTCATGTGAGAGAGGCAGGCATGCAAGGGAGTGGACTGGTCGTAATGACGAACCTGAGATCTAAGCCGGGGTGGGAGGAAGGGGGCTAGGACTCAGGTCCACAGGTGAGAATTCATACTGGGGGCTGGCATCTTTTTGGAGCCGTGGTACCAGAGGGCATGAGCGTGAGTGATGGCAGGTGTGATGGCAGGGGATGGCAGGTGTGACGTTTGAAACTGACTGGACAGAGGAGGCTGCCGTCCTCGGTGACATTGGGTCTGGGGTGTGCTGGGGTGGCAAGGACAAGCTCTTGGAGAAGAGGACATAAAAGCAGGGAAGGAGGGTACAGAAGGGGTCTCTGCTGGGGGTATTACAGAGAGACTGGGGAGATGAGGATGATCCAGGTGCTAAAACTAGCTGGAGCGCCTGGAAGGAAGGAGCAGTCTGACCATGGCTGCAGAAGGAAAGGTGATGGATGCCAGCCATGCATCTGACAGAAACCCCACCACCATAGGGAGACATACAGGAGAGTCTGGGGAAGTGATGATGGGGTCCTGGACTTCCTGTGGACACTCGGGGACACCTGTGCCTGCCTGAGAAGTCCCAGTCCTGCGGTCACTTGGGGACACCTGTGCCTGCTTGAGAAGTCCCATTCCTTGGTCTGGGAGCGCCCACCGCCAGGATGGTGAGAAATAGCTCTGTAGTTAAGTGAGCAGCTGGATACAGGATCAGCAGTGGCCCCGCTGACCTGTTTGATGATGATGTTTGCTGCTTTGGGCTGCCGCTTGGGCTCCCCAGCTCCCCGGCAGGCCTGGCTGGCCGGGCTTGTCCCTCCCAGACCACGGAGTCCCTCTCGGTTCTGGGTTGTTGGGGCCCAGGGTGGTGCCTGGGATGTGGGACACGTGCCTGTGGAACGAGGGAGCAAATTCATGGCGATGGTGAACGGAGGTGGGCATGGAAGGGTGAAGTGGTCTGTCGGAGGCAGCCACGACGTGGCACCGCCCTGCCTGGCCTTTTGGTTCGAATCAACTGCTAGTCTCCGTGATGGTCCGGTTCACTTTGCCTTCCTGACGTGGCTAGGACTTCAGTCAAAGATAAACAGATCCATCTTCAGGGAGGACGTACTTGAATGGGGGCCCACAGTGCTCTATTCTCTTGTTTTTGGTGCCTATCGAAATGTCATGTTGACTTTTTTCAGAAAGCAAAGATGACATCACAGCCTCCTGAAACAGTGTTATTTATGATTTCCAAGGGATCTGTGGATTTTTTTTCTTTACTAAGTGAGAGAAGAGCTTTTTCATTATGATACAAATTTGGGGTGAGGGGCGAAGCATCCCTCATTCCTTTGAAAATTGAAAAGGCAAACAGGTTACAGAAGCTAAAGGCCACAGAGGTGGAAGGGAGTCTGAGCCCCTGATGCCTGCCTCTGGGGTGCAGACCCCGGTGGCACCAACGCCCCAAGGATCCTGGGCTGCTGCTAGGCCAGCCCCTCCCCTCCCTGGTCTGCAGGGCTTACCGGGGAGATCCCCCTGGCAATTTGAGAAGTACACCCAAGTGGGACATAGGATGTCCGTCGGAGAACCCTCTTCCAGGAACGGACATGACTGGCTGGGATTGCAAGTGATGTCCTGGTGCGCTTGCTTGTGGTGGCCACGTGGGTCCATGCAGTGAGTGGGCATGGGGACTACAGCACAGCGCTATTTAATGCAGCGGCTCGCAGACACAGCTTTTCTGATTCTGCTCGTCCTAGCGGAGGGCTCCTTGAGGTGTGTGGGCTTTCTGCACCTGACTCATTGCTGACCCAGCGCTGGTCGTAAGGAAAAGGACACAAGAGGAACTCCAAGAGAATTCCGGGATGGAGGTTAGAGGTGTCTTTGGATCAGAGGGGAGAGCCGAATGCCCAGTACACGCCTTCCCATAACGGGAATTTCTTAGACATTCAGGCTTGCCTCCTTTGGGGCCCGTGGAGCATTCAAGTGGACAGAAAGCCTTGCAGGTGCTGCTCCTGGACGTGGGTCCCACTCCCGGCTCTGCCCTCACACGCTGCATGTGCCATGGCAGCCTGATCTGATGGGCATTTCCGAGATAGCCTCGCCACCACCACCAGCAGGCCACTTATTCTCCAGGACACGAGGAGCATTCACCAAGGCAGGCCACATCCTCAGTCAAATTGCAAATAATAGAAACTATACAAAATACATTCTCAGGACGCAATGGAATGGAATGAGAGCTGCGTAACAAAAAATGCTCGGAAATACCCACATACGCGGAGGTTTGACAACATGTTTCTCAATAATCCAGCTGATAACGCTGAATGCACATGGTGGGAAAGAAGAGAAGAAAGTCAACAGCCCAACTTCACTCCCAGGAAACTAGAGGAAGGGCAATTGTAAAGCAAGCAGAAGAAGAGAAACCATAAAAATTGGAACAGAAATCAATAAACGGGAAAATAATGAGAAAATTAATGAAACAAAAATATGGTTATTTGAAGAAGAGTCGATGGAAATGATAAACCTCTAGCCAGACTAATTCGGAAGAAGAGAAGTTATAAATTACTAATATCAGGAATGAAAGAGGGGTCATCACTCCTGGTCCATGGCCATTAATGGAATAATAAGGAAGCCCCCCAAATAACTGTGTGCCCGTTTGTTCTATAACTGAAACGAAACAGATTCATTTCTTGACATATGCATGCTATTACAATCCACTCAAGGGAAAATAGATAGCCTGACTGTCCCTAATCTATCAAAACATTGAGTTGGTAGTTAATGAGTGAATAGATCCTGCCGGGCACAGACCAGGGAAAATACACGTGCGTCCCGGGGTCTGCAGCAGACCCAGCCAGAGGGAGGAGGTGATCCCGTGGGGCCTTCTCAGCAGGACTCTGGCTTGTACTCAGGATGACTTGCCATTTCCTGGGTTTCAGCCAAGGATTGACAAGCTCCAACAGTTCACTTTTACACAGCTAAGAATGTCGAGAACGGATGGCAGGAAATGATGTGTTTGCAGGGGATGGGTCAGGTCTCAGACTAACACAGGTCAGACAGGATGCGTGTGGGAGGAGGGCGGTAGCTGGGAGGACGCTGAAGACTGGTTGTATTCTGGGTCTGCTCGAAACCTGGAGCCCACATGATGTCCTTACAGGAGGTGTGAGACAGAAAGGACTCAGGATGACTCCAAGATTTCTGGCTTGAACACTCAGAAGTTGTCATAAAAAATAGGAACAAAAAAGGTTGTTGGGGGAGTGGTTTGCAGGGGGTGAGGTGGGGAGGGGGAGCTGTGTTGGCCACATTGAGTCCGTGATTGATTGGGCATCCTGGCATGGATGTTGTTTGGGCTATAGGACAGACATGTGGAATTAGAGATGAGTGGGATGGAAAGAGAGATGAAGAGTCACTGCTTTGTAGATGGTCCTTCACGTTCTATGTCTTCCCAAGGTCATCTAGGGAGTGCATGCAGGTGGGACGCAGGAGAATCACAAGTGGGGCCTTGGGCACTCCGACATTAAGGAATCAGGAGGAATGCAGCAACCAACAGGAGAGGAGCCAAAGGAGGGTCTCTGGAACCAGCAGCAAGCCAAGGATGAGCAGAGCCAGGAGACGTCCAGGAGGAGGTGTTGGTCAAGAGTCAAGCAATGCCAACAGATGAAGCCAGATGAAGATAGGGATTTGATACTGGATTGCAACGTTGCTGATGACCTTGACCAGCATGGCGCTTATTAATGCAGATGCATGAGTCCCAAAATAAACAAAAGCAAACCAAAGCCAAGAGCCTCCAGCAAATGTCATGGCTATGTTGGGTTTCTCCCAGGAAAGCAAGGGGCAAATACAGAGAGGGGACTCATTCGGTCATCCACCTCTGTCTTCATCATGGATGGTCCTGAATGTCCTTGAGCTACAGTGACAATATGTCTAGTCTGTTTTATCTGTCCATGTCATTAACATCCTGTCAGATGAAGTTTCCACTGCGTACTGCCCGTCCTCTCTTTGTGTGCTCTGCGGGCATGTTTCTCATGTTCCCGCCCTGTGTGTACCCAGTGAAGCAACCATATTGCCTTTCTTGACATTCTCTGACCAGCTGCACAAGATCAGGCCCCTACCTCCTGACATACGCTTGTGGGTCAGACAGTTGTTCTCAGGGGATATCTAATTCCCCTCCATTCCCATCCTCCTTGGAGAGACTGGAAGGATGATCCTGTCCCTATTTTTTTTTCTGNAAGGATGATCCTGTCCCTATTTTTTTTTTCTAAACATCACAAATAAGATTTTTTAAATTTCTCATCATTAAACATCTGACTTTTAAGCAGATTCTTGGACTGGTGGCTCATATCCATCATCTTGATCAACTTGATCTCATCCCCAGTAGCTTTTCTAGACCTACCACCTTCACCATGAAGCTCGGGGAACTTTCCCAGTTCAAACCTGGGCCCCTTCAGCATTTTTACCTTTCTAACGAAGACATCATGGAGTGGATCCAAAGACTGACAAGCCTTTTCTATGTCTTTCCGATGCTGTCTGGAATCAATTTACTGACCCCTTCTTTCAAGTCATTTGTCTACACTTCTTGGGTCATGATTTCCATCATCTTTTCCCAAATTTGGCAGACCTATTGGTGCTGAGCATAAGAGGTCTTCCGAATCTGATTATTGCATTTTTTTTTTAGTAAAACCAACACAAAATAGACAAAGCAAATAACCATTGGTAGTCTTGACATCAACCNTTCAAACCTGGGCCCCTTCAGCATTTTTACCTTTCTAACGAAGACATCATGGAGTGGATCCAAAGACTGACAAGCCTTTTCTATGTCTTTCCGATGCTGTCTGGAATCAATTTACTAACCCCTTCTTTCAAGTCATTTGTCTACACTTCTTGGGTCATGATTTCCATCATCTTTTCCCAAATTTGGCAGACCTATTAGTGCTGAGCATAAGAGGTCTTCCGAATCTGATTATTGCATTTTTTTTTAGTAAAACCAACACAAAATAGACAAAGCAAATAACCATTGGTAGTCTTGACATCAACATGAGCTTCAGTCTTGCCCCATGTCGTTGCAAACAGTATAATCTCATCCTTTTACATAGCTCTGTAATATTCCTGTGTGTGTGTGTGTCTGTGTGTGTCTGTGTGTGTGTGTGTGTGTGTCTGTGTGTGTGTGTGTGTGTACCACATCCTTATTCTCCACTCATCTCCCAATGCATGCTCGGACTGCTTCCATATCGTGGCTACTGTGAATAACACTGCTATAAACAGGGTGCACATGTCTTTTCAAATATTTACCCAAAGAATACAAGAACATTACTAGTGTGCAAATTCCTAATTCCCTACACTGGCTCTGGTTTCTCACACCTGCCTGCACGCGTCTGCCGTGTAGACCGCTGTTGGGTTCGCGGGAGTGTGCCAGGGTCCCCTCCCAGCACTGGCTTCAACTGGCTCACTGTCTTCAGCCCCTCTGCTTCTTTCCCATCTGGGGGAGAGTTTGTTGTTTCTTCCAAGTTGACCAGAGGGTGAATTTCTCTGTCTTAAAGACTCGATATCTTAAAAAATCAGTCTATCTGATTCCAACAAGACCATGAAATCATTGGTAGCCTTTCTGTGTTTTGCACAGTACTCATCTCTCCGATAGGTACGGTTTGGCTCGGCATCTAACAAATATTCAGTGTATTTACTTTATGAATGTCCGGGGGGTTCCCTTGTCAGGTCCCCCCTGAGTGTGTGTGTTTCCGTGTTCATGTATCTTGGTTGTGGAGAGTAGCCCTCTTTTCTCCCCCTGAACTGTTCCAGACCCACAGAAGTGAGCACTGTTGGGTTCTAACCCATGTCACTCTTAGCCTCCGATTCCTCCCGTCTCAGTCGCTTCAGGGCGTATCCGTTTCATGGCTCAGCCCTATGCTCAGAACCAGAGGTGTTTAAAGATCTTGCCAGATAAGAGCGTTATTAGGGTGGAAATAACCCAGGTTTGGGGTTTGTAGTCAGAGCGGCCTTCACATGAGCATGCTATGTTATAATATTTCTATCTCTTTTCCTAGTTAACATTTCCATCTTCTGTATCCCAAGTATTAAATCTAAATATTATTAAATATTGATATTAAATATAACAAGTCTGCTTGTAGATTCTTTACTGAAAATGCAAATGAGATCATAGATGCCATGAGTTCTCATGAAGAGGCGGCATTATTAGCAATTGCATTCAATCTATGTCTCCTTCAAAAATAAACGATCTTCATGGGGCCCATGGGATTCTGGCAATATTCATTTCTTTATCTGCTTGGTGGTTTCCCCAGGGTTGGTTTATATTCATTAAGGCAAATATTTGTTTTATTTGACCTCTCTTTATGTGTATCATATTTTCTAATATAAACATTTAATAAAATACATTGGATACATGTGTTTCTTTTATCGTTGTTCCAAAATTAATGTATCTTAGGACATTCAAAAAGTAATGGGGTACAGGGAGAAAAAGATCCCATCCCACCGAGGCTGCTGTCCCAGCACCTTATCATCCCCGGGTGGGGGGGGGTTAACACATGCTTCCCACCCCACTTCTGTGGCCCCACACAGACTTTTTAAACAGAAGACCTTAACACCTTTTACCAAACTATTAGCTAAACTGCAGGCTTGTGCGGAATCTCCTTGCTCCCAGGGGACCCCACCCAGGGGACAGCACCTTGCATGTGCCCACTGTGTTCCCAGCAGGGTCACCCCTCATCCCAGTGGTGACTCCCAGCGTCCAGCATCTGGGGACACCTGCGCTGGTTGCCCCATGACTTGGGCTTGTGCGGTCTGTGACAGTTTCCAATGTTCCCTCATCCATCATGACCTTGACTGTTTTGAAGGGCAGTGGTCAGGAGGTTTATAGGATGTCACTTAACTCGGGTATGTCTGGTACTTTCTCAGAATTGCAACATGGACGTGGATTTGGGGAAAAGGCCACTGAGATGATGCGCTCTTGCCATCACACGGCATCGGGCCCGAGCTGCGGTCACAGCCCAGTGCGGTGATGTCTCAGGGCTTGGCTGGGAGACAGGGTGTCTTCATGTTCATCTGTACCCAGAGTGACTAGCTTCATCAGTGAGTCACACCCCACCTGTGTTCCGTGTCCCCCCCTCGTCTTCTGTTTCTGATGTAGAAACTGTCATTGGGCTCCCGTGACAGATGGGGACAAGCTGAGCATTGGCCTCTTGCCGGGGCCGGGGTGGGGGGTGATGGGGGTGGGGAGGACAGGACCTGCTCTTTGCCACGCCCTGCACCAGCTGTCATCACCCTGCGAGCTGATTTGGGAAACCGCAGGAACTCACAACTGCACCTCAGAGAGGAGTCTGATTTTCCAAGTGGAGCACGGCTGAGGGAACGGAGAGGAGCCCTGGGCGGGAGGTCGGATGCTGCCATGTTGGGGGGGACCATGAGCCAGCACCTCTGGAAGAGGCAGGCGGCCTGGGGCGGCCTCAGCGGGTCTGGTAATGCCAGAGGGTGCAGCTGGTGGGAGTTGCTGTAGGCTGTGGAGGAGATCGGGCAGCTCTGGGAGGCACAGTCTGGCAGGCGAGGCTCAGCCGGAGGCTGGGACTGATCAGGGGCCTGGGGCCACTGCGCAGACACAGATGGGAGGCTGCAAGCAGCTCCTGACCCCGGCCACCGGGGTCCTCTCTCTCCTTCCCTTGGTCAGACCCCACGGCGACATGAGCCCTTCATGGTCGTGGCTAACTGTGCCCACGATCTTTCTACATCACTCCGTATGGCTTTCCAGAGTCTCAGAGACAACTCGGGAAAATTAGGCCATGAAACCGATGGACAAGATTTTGAATGCCTGGCTTTCCTTTTGTAAGACATAATGAGCCACAATTAGATAAAAATGTCGTTTTACATCTTCGTCCCCACTGGAGCCACTAATTATATTTTTTCCTGTGGATTTGTCTTCAATTGTACCAATAAAAGGCAGATGGGTAGCCTGGCTCTAGGAGGAAAGGTAATGCACGCAGAAGGAAGCAGGCACACGAGGCCAGCTGTTGTGAATTTGGAATGTGGAGTGTGGGAACGAGCCTGGGCCGAGATGGCAGCCTCGGATCTCCGCCCTCCGCGGCTGCAGCAGTGCAGACGCGCTCCCCGGACAGCGCGGTGGTTCCAGCAGCTCCTTCCCAGATGCACGTTTAAGGGAGACCGTTTTTCTGAAAAGAGTCAATGCTTTCTAAGTGAAGAGAGAAAACGGTAGCTGAAAACATGCAAGATCAACAGGAATGTTAAAAACGGAAAAATAAATAAGTTCAATGTCACGATGTGATCAAAGTCTAAAAATGTTGGAAACCTTTTGTGCGGTGCTTCCCGGTCATCTGTATGGCAGGCCAAGTGCCACCATCCGAGGGTGCCACCTCATGGGACGCTTCCTGCCCGCACGGGACGCTTCTACGACCCCTTGTGCTGTTCCTGCCACCGTGTGGGAGCTCCTCCCGGGCCCCACCTATGTTTGTGAGGACTGCAGGGTGGCCTCGAACCCAAACTGAGGTCCCCAAGGGACAGGGAGCCACTGAGCCTCTGAGGCAGGTCCCACAAGCAAGGGAGGGCTCTGGGCTCAGGCTGTTCGTGGGGGAGGAGGCACGGTGTCTCCCGCGTGGGCCTGGGGAGGTGAAATAGCCCTCAGTGGGGTTTCCGGAGGGTCAGCGACAGTGCGTGCACAAGGTACGTGGGAGCTCCAGCTTCAGTCGTTTCCCGGGTCTTCAACCCCAGACCGGCTGAACCTCAGTGTACTCATCCACGAAGTGGGGTGAGCAGGACCCACCAGGTGCATAGTAGACAGCAGGCGCTCACTGCACTCCTGCCTTCGGTCAGCAGCTGCACCGCCGACTGTGTCCTCTGCGCCAGGCACGCTCCTCGGATGACAGCGCCTGCCAGGCCCCTGCCTATTCTCGCGAGGTTCAGACTCCCAGCAGTGGGGGGAGAGCAGGAAATACACAGGAGAACAAGGCAATACTTTAGACACTCTCAGAGGCGACTCACAAAAGGGAGTCAGACGCGTGCCAAACGGGAGGGAAAAGCATTTTTAGTGGAAGAAACAGTGATGGGGCAGGACCCACAGAAAGTCTGAACGGGCTTGGCCGGTGTTCACACCCATCGGCTGCTTCCAGATC